>NC_139988.1:45503922-45630197 GCF_964263955.1 Coregonus lavaretus | reverse complement strand
GTTACATGATCTCGGAATATCTATTATAATAAACTGTTATAATGGATTAGGACAGGGGTGTCAAACATACAATTGATAGTTTTTTGGGATGGGTGGAAAACAAACTCAAAATAATTTCAAATGACTAAAACCAAATCAGAACTGTGCATACAATGAGGGAAACAAGTATTTGATCACCTGCTGATTTTGTATGTTTGCCCACTGACAAAGACATGATCAGTCTATAATTTTAATGGTAGGTTTATTTGAACAGTGAGAGACAGAATAACAACAAAAAGATCCAGAAAAACGCATGTCAAAAATGTTATGAATTGATTTGCATTTTAATGAGGGAAATAAGTATTTGACCCCTCTGCAAAACATGACTTAGTACTTGGTGGCAAAACCCTTGTTGGCAATCACAGAGGTCAGACGTTTCTTGTAGTTGGCCCCCAGGTTTGCACACATCTCAGGAGGGATTTTATCCCACTCCTCTTTGCAGATCTTCTCCAAGTCATTATGGTTTCGAGGCTGACGTTTGGCAACTCGAACCTTCAGCTCCCTCCACAGATTTTCTATGGGATTAAGGTCTGGAGACTGGCTAGGCCACTCCAGGACCTTAATGTGCTCTTCTTGAGCCACTCCTTTGTTGCCTTGGCCGTGTGTTTTGTGTCATTGTCATGCTGGAATACCCATCCACGACCCATTTTCAATGCCCTGGCTGAGGGAAGGAGGTTCTCACCCAAGATTTGACGGTACACGGCCCCGTCCATCGTCCCTTTGATGCAGTGAAGTTGTCCTGTCCTCTTAGCAGAAAAACACCACCAAAGCATAATGTTTCCACCTCCATGTTTGACGGTGGGGATGGTGTTCTTGGGGTCATAGGCAGCATTCCTCCTCCTCCAAACACGGCGAGTTGAGTTGATGCCAAAGAGCTCGATTTTGGTCTCATCTGACCACAACACTTTCACCCAGTTCTCCTCTGAATCATTCAGATGTTCATTGGCAAACTTGAGACGGCCCTGTATATGTGCTTTCTTGAGCAGGGGGACCTTGCGGACGTTGCAGGATTTCAGTCCTTCACGGCGTAGTGTGTTACCAATTGTTTTCTTGGTGACTATGGTCACCGCTGCCTTGAGATCATTGACAAGATCCTCCTGTGTAGTTCTGGGCTGATTCCTCACCGTTCTCATGATCATTGCAAGTCCACGAGGTGAGATCTTGCTTGGAGCCCCAGGCCGAGGGAGAATGACAGTTATTTTGTGTTTCTTCCATTTGCGAATAATCGCACCAACTGTTGTCACCTTCTCACCAAGCTGCTTGGCGATGGTCTTGTAGCCCATTCCAGCCTTGTGTAGGTCTACAATCTTGTCCCTGACATCCTTGGAGAGCTCTTTGGTCTTGGCCATGGTGGAGAGTTTGGAATCTGATTGATTGCTTCTGTGGACAGGTGTCTGTTATACAGGTAACAAGTTGAGATTAAGAGCACTCCCTTTAAGAGTGTGCTCCTAATCTCAGCTCGTTACCTGTATAAAAGACACCTGGGAGCCAGAAATCTTTCTGATTGAGAGGGGTCAAATACTTATTTCCCTCATTAAAATGCAAATCAATTTATAACATTTTTGACATGCGTTTTTCTGGATTTTTTTGTAGTTATTCTGTCTCTCACTGTTCAAATAAACCTACCATTAAAATTATAGACAGATCATTTCTTTGTCAGTGGGCAAACGTACAAAATCAGCAGGGGATCAAATACTTTTTTCCCTCACTGTAAATGATAATGGACCTACATTGAGTTTGACACCCTAGGATTAGTAGACTCTAGTTTTACTCCTTATTCAGTCTCTCTCCAGTATTGTCATCATCTCTCACAACAAACACCAACACCATCACCCTGAACCCCCAGGTGAGAGCAGCATCTAATTAAATATCCTCCGCGTGGGTATACAGTGGGGGAAAAAAGTATTTAGTCAGCCACCAATTGTGCAAGTTCTCCACTTAAAAAGATGAGAGAGGCCTGTAATTTTCATCATAGGTACACGTCAACTATGACAGATAAAATGAGGGAAAAAAATCCAGAAAATCACATTGTAGGATTTTTAATGAATTTATTTGCAAATTATGGTGGAAAATAAGTATTTGGTCAAAAACAAAAGTTTCTCAATACTTTGTTATATACCCTTTGTTGGCAATGACACAGGTACAAACGTTTTCTGTAAGTCTTCACAAGGTTTTCAACACACTGTTGCTGGTATTTTGGCCCATTCCTCCATGCAGATCTCCTCTAGAGCAGTGATGTTTTGGGGCTGTCGCTGGGCAACACAGACTTTCAACTCCCTCCAAAGATTTTCTATGGGGTTGAGATCTGGAGACTGGCTAGGCACTCCAGGACCTTGAAATGCTTCTTACGAAGCCACTCCTTCGTTGCCCGGGCAGTGTGTTTGGGATCATTGTCATGCTGAAAGACCCAGCCACGTTTCATCTTCAATGCCCTTGCTGATGGAAGGAGGTTTTTACTCAAAATCTCATGATACATGGCCCCATTCATTCTTTCCCTTTACACGGATCAGTCATCCTGGTCCCTTTGCAGAAAAACAGCCCCAAAGCATGATGTTTCCACCCCCATGCTTCACAGTAGGTATGGTGTTCTTTGGATGCAACTCAGCATTCTTTGTCCTCCAAACACGACGAGTTGAGTTTTTACCAAAAAAGTTTCTATTTTGGTTTCATCTGACCATATGACATTCTCCCAATCCTCTTCTGGATCATCCAAATGCACTCTAGCAAACTTCAGACGGGCCTGGACATGTACTGGCTTAAGCAGGGGGACACGTCTGGCACTGCAGGATTTAAGTCCCTGGCGGCGTAGTGTGTTACTGATGGTGGGCTTTGTTACTTTGGTCCCAGCTCTCTGCAGGTCATTCACTAGGTCCCCCTGTGTGGTTCTGGGATTTTTGCTCACCGTTCTTGTGATAATTTTGACCCCACGGGGTGAGATCTTGCGTGGAGCCCCAGATCGAGGGAGATTATCAGTGGTCTTGTATGTCTTCCATTTCCTAATAATTGCTCCCACAGTTGATTTCTTCAACCAAGCTGCTTACCTATTGCAGATTCAGTCTTCCCAGCCTGGTGCAGGTCTACAATTTTGTTTCTGGTGTCCTTTGACTGCTCTTTGGTCACTGGCCATAGTGGAGTTTGGAGTGTGACTGTTTGAGGTTGTGGACAGGTGTCTTTTATACTGATAACAAGTTCAAACAGGTGCCATTAATACAGGAACGAGTGGAGGACAGAGGAGCCTATTAAAGAAGAAGTTACAGGTCTGTGAGAGCCAGAAAATCTTGCTTGTTTGTGGGTGACCAAATACTTATTTTCCACCATAATTTGCAAATCAATTCATTAAAAATCCTACAATGTGATTTTCTGGAATTTTTTTTCTCAATTTGTCTGTCATAGTTGACGTGTACCTATGATGAAAATTACAGGCCTCTCTCATCTTTTTATGTGGGAGAACTTTGCACAATTGGTGGCTGACTAAATAATTATTTTCCCCACTGTATGTGTGTGTATGGTGTGTATGTGTGTGGGTGTATAAATGTGTTTATGCATCTCATGCAAATGGTTGCTACATTTACATTTACACTATGAAAAGCCCAATCCCTCTGCACTCCACCCTGGGGATGGAGGGGTGACAAAATGGCTTCATCATCACTGATTCTCAGCCCTGGTTGTAAATGGACATCCCACAGAAGAAAATTATTATATTTTCTTTTTAATGTATTAGAAAGTAACGCTGTCGTGTGGGCACCCGTAGACAGACGTTTGTGAGAGGTGTGAGTAACGTGTTAGAGACGAGGTAATGTGAGTGTGCGTTTAATAATCACGCTCTGAGATGCAGTGAGTACTCATCAGAAAGGAAATCAGACACTCCCAAGACCCTCTTCTGATGAACTGGCTGTGTATTCTTTAGGTTTACTGATCCTGTTTGATGGAGGGAGAGAGAAAAAAAAGAGAGAGAGAGAGAGAGGAGAGAGGAGAGAGAGAGAGAGAGAGAGAGAGAGAGAGAGAGAGAGAGAGAGAGAGAGAGAGAGAGAGAGAGAGAGAGAGAGAGAGAGAGAGAGAGAGAGAGAGAGAGAGAGAGAGAGAGAGAGAGTGTGAGAGAGAGAGAGAGGGAGAGAGAGAGAGAGAGAGAGAGAGAGAGAGAGAGAGAGAGAGAGAGAGAATGTTCTAGCCGAGTGTGTGTGAGATCATGCTGATGAGCAGGAACACACTCAGACCAGACAACACATTGTACAGCAGGGGGTGGCTCTACGCATGGTAATGAAACACACAAGTTTGTGTGTGTGCATGCTTTCATGTACATATCTGTTTGTGTGTGTGAACCTACTTTATGTGTGCAGGGCCGTGGCGGTGGAGATGTGCTATCTTGCTTCACACAATTTAGTGTGTGTGTGAAAAAGCTCTTATGCAGGCACTGTTGATCACAGCCTATCAACTGTCATCTGATTTGCTTTCTGTGGACGCATCATTATTCACAACATTTGATGTCCATAAAACACATTAGAACTATTTCCCTGAGCAAAATAATATTGGTCTGGCTCGGCAGACATCATTTGTGGGCCCAAATTGTAAAAATGTAAATTGATATGTTAGAAAATGCCCCATTAACTTTTTCATTAATGGTTACATTGCATTCCGAGTGTCATCCGTGGAAGGGACTGGTGTTTTCATCAGAAAAGAGAGCTGGCCTGAACATGGACACACACACACACACACACACACACACACACACACACACGAACACACACACACACACACACTAGCACTATAGGCCATGTTTCTTGTCTCCTATTCATCATTACTTTATGCATGCGGAAATCAATGTACTGATTGCGTTATGCATTTTTATTAATTGAACCATTAATATCTAGAATTGGAAAATGAATCGTGGCAGAGGTGAAGAGGCCATGCTACTGTGTTTTGTTTTGAGTTTTGATAGTTTAGATACATATTTCCCAATGCCTCAGGGACAGAAAGTGTTTGCTTAGTGTTTTGCTTTGCTGCATTGAAAGTTAGGTTGAGGTACTCATCAACTGAAACTCATTATTGGAACTAATTTCAGAGCACACAACCACTTCATTTCAATGACATTACACATCGTACAGATTCAAACTTGTGCATGCTAGCGCACACACACACACACACACACACACACACACACACACACACACACACACACACACACACACACACACACACACACACTAACACACAGACTAGCTTGTGCATCCTTCCTGCCCCTGAACCAGCCGTTTACAAGCCAGTGGGCAAATGCACTTTTCATCTGAGCAGCTGATTCAAATAATAAACTAATCATCAAACTTTCATAATTTGAATCAGCCATGTAGTGTTAGGGCAAAAACCAAAACGTGCACCCCTTGGGGTCCCGAGGACCGAGTTTGGGAAACGCTGCATTAATGCACGCACGCGTGCAGAACGTACACACACACACACACACACACACACACACACACACACACTTGTTGTTTGACTTCTTCACCTGACGGGAAGTCTATTCTTGGAACATTCGGAGCAATTATCACAGTGTGTGTGCAGTCTGATGATGTGAATAAATCAAAGTCAGATTGGCAGTCTATCGAACCTGAAGACACAGTATCAGTTTACAACAAACTGATGCCAAGGAAACAAATTGTATACAGGATCATGCCTGTTGTTGCGGTTGTTTGAAATGAAACCCTGTTGAAGACAGCTTGCTGTTGAAACGTTGGAAAATAAATGATTGCATCAGAGCTACTAGAGTGTGTGGCTTGTCCTTTGCTTTTAAAGGTTGTTCGAAATACCTTGTTTACATTTTGTCTGTGTGTGTGTATGTGTGAGAGAAAGAGAGAGACAGAGGGAAAGAGAGACAGTTTGTGTGTGTGTTTGTGAGTATGTGCGTGCGTGTGTGTGTTTGCGTGCTTATGCGTGTGTGTGCGTGCACCCCTGTGTATGTAAATATATAACATATTCCACGACAGAGAGAGATCAGATTCCAGGTTGTGTGTGCAGCATCAGCAGTACAGTATATCAGAGTCAGGTATCCTCTAATGAAATGTATCCCGAGCCCCATGCTGCAGTCTTCTAATTAACACTTCAATAAATAACTGAGTAAGATCAATAAATTCCCCAGAAAGAAAATGACAGATCATCTCCTCAGAGCGACAGTCAACCATCAGCCACTTACTGTTGGCCTGGCAACCACCACGGCAACCCACCCCGGCGACGCTCCACCATGATCGATTTTCTTTAATTTTCTTCTGCATCCAAGAAAGAAATATGGGATAAATAAAATAGGAGATGCTATTGGTAACCTCTTCCCTCCTCCCACTCTCCTCACTCACTCATTCCCTCACTCTTCCTCCATTCAACTGTCCATTGAATGTACTGAAGAGGAGCAAGACATTAACAAAATGCAACAAATAATGTGGACATTTCATGCATAAACTGCGATATGAGGGATGTATTAATGGGGAAATTATTGTACATTCAATTTTAGTGGAATGCCTTCCAGAGATGCTGTGATTTGGTTGGCGCTCTGATAGCGTCGGCTCGATGGGGGTCCCTGAGTGATGAACAACCTAATCGGCTAATCTCAAAACGGGCTCCGTTCACGAGCACCCAATGCCCTTCCACCGCTAACAGTGGCCAATAAAATGAAAGAGGCTGCGCCCGGTGAAGAGAAAGAGGAGGAAATCAGAGATGGATAAACAAATAGAATCATAAAAACGCAGCATGTTGAGAATTGGTAATTCCATGGGAGTTCATTAAGGAGAGATGGGAGAATGAAACGAAGGAGAGTTAAACTGGGGGAGACATTACCTTTAATGTGTCCCCCCTGCAGGGTGTGTGATAGGGTGGCCGTTCTGGCTAAATTGAGTTTTTAGCGTGACGCTACGCTAGCAGAGACAAACTATCTAAATTAGGTTTTAGCATGATGCTACAGTAGCAGAGACAAACTATCTAAATTAGGTTTTAGCATGACGCTACGCTAGCAGAGACAAACTATCTAAATGAGGTTTTAGCATGATGCTACACTAGCAGAGACAAACTATCTAAATGAGATTTCAGCATGACGCTACGCTAGCAGAGACACACTATCTAAATGAGGTTTTAGCACGACGCTAGCAGAGACAAACTATCTATATGAGGTTTTAGCATGACACTACGCTAGCAGAGACAAACTATCTAAAATATGTTTTAGCCTGACGCTACGTTATCGAAAACAAACTGTACAAATTGTGTTTTTAGCATGACGCCATGTTAGCAAAGAAATACTTTAGGAAAAGTTTAGGACATCAAGTTATATTATCAGAGAAAGAATTGCACAAAATGGGATTTCTAGCACAGTTGTTTGCTAACTGAGAGAAACTTGATCTTGTGCTAAGTGTAACAAAGTGTATTTGTAACACAAAAAGTTATGCGAGGGTTTTTGAGGCGTGCCGCTGGATTGTCAGTTACCACTTCTACTCTGGCCAAACTGTGAGCTGAGAAAAGTATTACACAGTACACCCATATTTCTACAGAAGCCAGTACAGGACAATATAGTACGTACCCCCTGTCGCCCAGTCACTACTGACACTAGGCAGATGCTACCTTGATTGAGACATCTGCAGGAACCAGATGGAGCATGGGAGGAAGAAGGGTGTGATGTCTATCACTGACATTCAACAGCAAAACGCTGCCTTTACCGCAGCAGCATTGGGTCGCGGGAGGCCCAATCAGACAGAACACTGCCTGGCCGCCTTAATGTTATAATGTGTTACTCAAGATCATGCAAAGTTGTGTTACTTCCAATGTGCTGCTTATCTATGTTTTTGTGCTTTTGTAAGATACAGGAAAGTTGGTGTCTGTGTACATTCTGGTTGCCGTTAGCACATTAGAGGGTTTTGGTGGTACAGTAAAACACCCTTTACACATGAAACACGTTGTTTTGACACAGACAAGATGACAACCTCACAGCCATGGGCTATCCTTTTGCTTCCCTGTTGTGAATAGACGGCCAAGTGTTTATGTGTGTGTTTGTGTGTGATGAATGCTGTTTGGTGGGAACTGTTATCTCCTGTCTCTTTAATGTTGCCTTAAGCACTGTGTTTGTATGCATCTCTGTGTGTGAAACGTTCTGTAGAGCAACTTTTTTTTTTGTTCTCCTTTCCTCTCTACTCTATAGAGTACAAATGAATAAAAGATGGGTCCTGTGATATGGGATACAGCAGATCTCCACATCACCACAGATCTGGGTTGGAGGATCTGTCCCACAAGGAAACACTGACCATCGCTCCAACCCTTTCAAACAGAGGAGACAACATGATACTGCAGCACTTATCCCAGGACACAGTACGTAAATTCGGTAGTGATCCAGCATCTGAACCACAGCATTCCATTAATGTAAACTCTACTCTACTCTATTCTGTTCTACTATATTCTATTGTATTATATTATATTACCTGCATATGCTATTCTATTCTATTTTATTATGTTCTATTCTAATGATGACTCTTTGTAAATATGTTAGCCCTGCCTCTCTGTGTCCTTTCTTTTATAGTGTATGTACATGCTGTCCCTGGCTGAGTCTGTGATGTGATACCAGGCTGTGGTTTCTAATGAACAGCGGGGCTAAACCCTCAGGCTGCACTTCAACTTTAAAACATCTCCCAAAGAAAAAACTGCAGCGGCAAATGCTGACCTCACAGGAGCTTTACACTGTTGCTCTCCTCTGTTTTCATCCCCCTCTCCCTCCCTCTTCCCCTTTGCCCCTCCTGCTATCCCTTGGTAATGTTTTCTGTATCTCCTACATGATAAAAACTAAGACAGGGGAGGTATGTACTGACTAAAGGCAGAGTGATGTTCTCTTGGATGGTTTGTGTAGTGTTGCTAAAGCGTTACCACACTTTTAGAGATATTAAGAGATCCACGGGCAAGTATCTATCTCTCTAAATATGTAAAAGGCCATTATACTCCATGACCTCCACCACGTGAGGTGTCACAGCCATCATTGCAGAATCAAGTGTCTTATTTTTATATTAGTAGAGGAGAGAATAATAATAATAATACTAATAAGCCATTTAGCAGACGCTTTTATCCAAAGCGACTTACAGAGAAGTGTGTGTGTGCGTGTGTGTGTGCGTGTGTGCGTGCGTGTGTATTTGTTTGTTTGCTCTGAGTGTGAGTGGGCCTTGCTCTGCTCTGGCCATACTCATCTCTCTGTGTGTAATGGATCCCAGCATTATATTTGCATAAGGTATGTAGATGGAGGAGCAGTCATTTTGATCATCCAGAAGACAACATCAGAGTGATGGACTACACTGAAAAAAATATAGGATATTAAAGGAGAAGTTTACCCAAAATCCAGAAACTCCCAAGTGATTCCATACATTGAAACTAGTTCAGTGGAGTTTGCCCTCTCTCTCCCTGGATTGCAGAACTGAAACAGCTGCAAAAACGGGTCATATGACTCGTGACGTTGCAGGATGCAGGCCTCACTCTGCTTCGTTGTCAGTGAATGCATGATTCACAAATCCACGAATTCTGGACAAATTCATTGTTTTATTGAAAGCGTATGGCCGAATTAGCTATTTTTGTAAAAAGTACTGTTGTTTTTGAGTCAGGAAATGTGTACTTATTTTATATCATTATTTTATGTAATCGACTGCCACAGCAGCAGAGATGGGTAATAACTGCCCATGTGCTCCCTCGTGGGAGAAACCCTGCACACAATATGCCCTTATGTGGAGCTTGATTTTGATTCACAGTTTTATTTTGTGGGAGAAGGAGCTGGTGCGAAAGTTGATAGAGTTAGCCTATCGCAGGTAAAGTTAGTAACGCACAGTGGAAAAAGAGATGGTAGCAAGAGCAGGCTGGTGTTCGGTCCCTGGCTGCGCTTTATACAGATAATCAAGTTTCACAGTTTTCTGGTAAAAGATACATAGAGATGTAGAAGTTGGTTAATAGCTATTAGAAATAGTAAATGTGACGTACCAACTCCTGCAGCCAACCTTACATCGCTGCGTGTCTGTAGCAAGCACTTCAGCTAGGATAAATATGAATGAGATATGCAAGCTGAAAACTGAAAACTGAACGATACTAAAAGATACAGCTGTTGCTACTGTATTTCCATGGACTGGTTCAGTGCCAAAATACAAAGGCGTGTTTGAGGAGAGAAAGTGGAAAAACAAGCATGCAGAGGTATGTAGTAGGCTTGGGCGGTGTCCAGATTTTCATACTGTCAAACTATTCTTCTGCCATCCCAGGATTTACGGTATTACCGGCATAGCACACAATGGGTCGCTAAAAACACACAAAAAAACATTGGGTGTCTATTACCAGAATGCTAATAAAATTAGCACAAGTAATAGAGAAATCGCATGGACAATATTAGCTAAATGCTAAAGAGCGAATATGAACATAAACTAATTTCAAAGACAGGCAAATCCAGCTCATAAAGTTATACAAGCTTCCAATTGGCTCATTCATTCCCCCTCCTCTCCCCTGTAACTATTCCCCAGGTCGTTTCTGTAAATAAGAATGTGTTCTCAGGCAACTTACCTGGTAAAATAAGGGTATTTTAATTTTTTCAAAGTATAATATAAAACAAGCATAGCTAGTAGCTACCGAATGTCATTTTCGGTGAGTGTAAACATTTACAAGCGAAAGTGAATGAGAGAAATTGTGCAAATTAACAAAGTTGTGATGCATGCTTTTCTGAAGGAAGAGCAGCATGTGTACACGTAGCAGAGGGGAAAGGAACGGAAGAGAAAATAAATGCTAGTAGGAAGCACAAGGAAAAAATGGCAGCTGCACAGATAACTCGTCCAGAGTCAAACACGGCATAAAGCCACTATAAGATATCTGATGGCAAACATTTAGTAGTGAATTGCATACAAGTGTAACAATCACCTCATGTGCGCTGCACAACAGAGACTCACTGACAGATATAGAATGCTATGGACTCACCAGTCCCCACTTTCTCCAGTTGTGCTATTTACAAACGAACACGTGACTGGCTCAACTGTTCTGGGGAACTACGGTAAGCTTCATAATGTAAAATAATGTGACAGGTGAAATGAAGAACGCAATCTGCTTTATCTCCTAATGTATTGTACAAGTTGACTGCAGGTATTACGTTAAAAAATAAGCTACAAATATTCAAAATATATTTAAAAACGTAAAAAATAAATTGTTTTGACAGTATTGACGGTATTGAAAAACCATCTGGTGGCTTTTTCCAAATATTGACGCCCCTCCAGTAGGCTACTCTTCCTCCTCACTTGCAACTCTTTCGTCGTCACACATGCTCTTGGTTGTTTTTTTCTAAGAGAACTATAACGTGACTGTACTGTCTTCAGTATCCTCACTACTTCTACCCCCCAAATCTGTGACATCAAGCTGAATCGGTGACATCAAGCTCCATTTAAGGCCATATCGTGACATTTCTACATAGTAGGGTTTCCCCCACGAGGGCGCTCATGCAAAGTTGTTACCCATCTCCGATTTTTAGAATTGTTTGTTTCAATATCTATGTTTTTGCATGTACATTGATTGAGTAATTAATATTATACTATTCAAATATAAATAACGTCATTTTTTCTAAACTTTTCCAATCTTTTACTTGGACTTATTGCACCCATTACTGAAATCGTTGTTCTAGTTTAGATGTTTAAGGTAGTCTCATTTTAGTCTTCCCAACCGTGGCAGTCTTTCTGAATGTAGGATATGGATATCCCCACTCTGGTTGGATTCCAATAGTAATTACACATCACATTGCAAGCCAGCATTATGTGACTTGCAGGCCTGATGATGCCTGTAAACTATGAGTTTCAGGCCACTGTATTAGGGTAAAACTAGCCCCTCTAAGAAGGCTTTATGAAATATGGATTGTATTGTCTTAAATAATTTAATTTTAATAACATATTCACATAGGGTCTCACTTGGTGAAGGCCAAAGCACTGAAAATGAATGAATGAAACAACCATGTCTCTGTCACTAGCAAACACAGTCATGGGTGGTACTGGTAACTCTAAAATTCACTCGAAAGGCACCCTGGGAAATATGCAAATAAGGCTTAAAACCCTATAGCAGGGCTATTCAATTCTAGTCCTGGAGGGGCGAAACATTTCTGGTTTTGGATTTTTGGAGGGTTCTTTCAAGAACCATCCCATTTATGGGTCGTCAGAGCCCCTAAAATGGTTCCCCTATGGTATCGCTCTCATTAATCTTATTTGGTTCCAACTTGGACCTTTATTTTTAAGAGCGTAGAGCATTGATATACTTGAAGAACTGAAACTCCTATGATCACAAGCTAATGTAATCTTGTTTTAGCCTCTGTGTTGCAATATCTCTCTCTCTCTCTGTAAAAGGAAAGGCATAGTACTCTGCAGTGAAAATTAATGTAGTTTTTTTTTTTACAAGAGCTATATGTTTTAGTCCCTCTGTACTCATTCTTACTAATAGTGATAATCTGAAAGCAGAAGTCAGGTATTTTCAAGTTAAACTCGGGGTGGTAAATTAATCTCCTTGCCACGATGGTAATGAAGGATGTTTGGTGTTATTTGTATCTGCATGTAGAGTGTTTTGTCAAAGTAGGCGAGTAGTTTTGCTTGCCTGGTAGATTTGTGTACTCCCCTGGGAGCCATGGCCCAGTAAGATATTGCAGTTGCTCGACATAATTAGATCGGGAAGGTCCTTGTAAACTCATTAATATCTTCGCTAGGCTAAGATGGCTCGGCGGTTGTTCTTAGTATAGAAATTGACTGATTTTATAAAGAGGTAGATGTGGAGAAACTTCACTTTTAAGTTGGGTTCCAAGTGGTTTAAGTAAACAACCACAGGCAGAGACATTGACCTACAATGGAGAGTAGTTTTCTATGAGTTTGATGCTCTTCTGTGTCAGTAGCTTTGAAGTTGAGAGGTTTGGGAAGAACATGTTTTTCTAAAGAATTCAGTTTCTCCTGGTATTATGGTCATAATGATATACTCAGTACGTTTCTGACTAGTGCAGTGACGGTCATGGAATTTTGGACGATGGTAATTGGCCAGCCAAATGACCGTGGTCCCCGTAATAACCTTTTGAATAGCCAAAAAAAAACTTGAAGACACACATTTTCTACTCTCCTCCGCTCCTGACCGTATGTGCTGCCATAGAAATAGACTGAATACAACGGGCATCCCTATTCAAGTCAATAATCATTGTTTTACATCAGTGCGTCGATTCCGCCTGCACTGATCTGTCTCATATCTCGCAAAGGGTAATGGGGTAGCTCTAAAGTAGTGATGGGCATTCCGAGTCTTTTCAGTGAGCCGGCTCATTTGGCTCCGTTCAGCTACAGTGGGGAGAACAAGTATTTGATACACTGCCGATTTTGCAGGTTTTCCTACTTACAAAGCATGTAGAGGTCTGTAATTTGTATCATAGGTACACTTCAACTGTGAGAGATGGAATCTAAAACAAAAATCCAGAAAATCACATTGTATGATTTTTAAGTAAGTAATTTGCATTTTATTGCATGACATAAGTATTTGATACATCAGAAAAGCAGAACTTAATATTTGGTACAGAAACCTTTGTTTGCAATTACAGAGATCATACGTTTCCTGTAGGTCTTGACCAGGTTTGCACACACTGCAGCAGGGATTTTGGCCCACTCCTCCATACAGACCTTCTCCAGATCCTTCAGGTTTCGGGGCTGTCGCTGGGCAATACGGACTTTCAGCTCCCTCCAAAGAGTTTCTATTGGGTTCAGGTCTGGAGACTGGCCAGGCCACTCCAGGACCTTGAGATGCTTCTTACGGAGCCACTCCTTAGTTGCCCTGGCTGTGTGTTTTGGGTCGTTGTCATGCTGGAAGACCCAGCCACGACCCATCTTCAATGCTCTTACTGAGGGAAGGAGGTTGTTGGCCAAGATCTCGCGATACATGGCCCCATCCATCCTCCCCTCAATACGGTGCAGTCGTCCTGTCCCCGTTGCAGAAAAGCATCCCCAAAGAATGATGTTTCCACCTCCATGCTTCACGGTTGGGATGGTTTTCTTGGGGTTGTACTCATCCTTCTTCTTCCTCCATACACGGCGAGTGGAGTTTAGAACAAAAAGCTCTATTTTTGTCTCATCAGACCACATGACCTTCGCCCATTCCTCCTCTGGATCATCCATATGGTCATTGGCAAACTTCAGACGGGTCTGGACATGCGCTGGCTTGAAAAGGGGGACCTTGCATGCGCTGCAGGATTTTAATCCATGACGGCGTAGTGTGTTACTAATGGTTTTCTTTGAGACTGTGGTCCCAGCTCTCTTCAGGTCGTTGACCAGGTCCTGCCGTGTTGTTCTGGGCTGATCCCTCACCTTCCTCATGATCATTGATGCCCCACGAGGTGAGATCTTGCATGGAGCCCCAGACCGAGGTTGATTGACCGTCATCTTGAACTTCTTCCATTTTCGAATAATTACGCCAACAGTTGATGCCTTCTCACCAAGCTGCTTGCCGATTGTCCTGTAGCCCATCCCAGCCTTGTGCAGGTCTACAATTTTATCCCTGATGTCCTTACACAGCTCTCTGGTCTTGGCCATTGTGGAGAGGTTGGAGTCTGTTTGATTGAGTGTGTGGACAGGTGTCATTTATACAGGTAACGAGTTCAAACAGGTGCAGTTAATACAGGTAATGAGTGGAGAACAGGAGGGCTTCTTAAAGAAAAACTAACAGGTCTGTGAGAGCCGGAATTCTTACTGGTTTGTAGGTGATCAAATACTTATGTCATGCAATAAAATGCAAATTAATTACTTAAAAATCATACAATGTGATTTTCTGGATTTTTGTTTTAGATTCCGTCTCTCACAGTTGAAGTGTACCTATGATAAAAATTACAGACCTCTACATGCTTTGTAAGTAGGAAAACCTGCAAAATCGGCAGTGTATCAAATACTTGTTCTCCCCACTGTAGAAGAGCCATTCATTTGGCTCCCAAACGGCTCTTTGTTCAGTAGCACTTACGTTTTTTTCCTAAAACCATGAAAAATAGCAAATCTCTAATGTGAAGCCTACAAAGTTCCCTGCCATTATGTCAGATCATGACATGTGATTTCAAATAAATTTTTACCTGACCAAATTATGAGATGGCCTGCAAAAATGTGTGTGGACCAGAAAAAGGCTGTCTCCTCACTATCTATTGTTCATGCAGTGAGGAATTACAATCTTCAGTGAATGTTTTTATAACTTATCTGCAGATAATTATTTTCTGGAGCTCAAAAAACAGTAGTAACAGTATGAATAGTAGCAGTATGCCAATCAGGGACCCAAATGAAAGGCTCTTTCACAGATGCTATTCGGTTCCCAATGTTCGGTTCCCAATGTTCACCAAAAAGAGACGTTCAAAAAGAGACATTCGTTCGCGAATGACACATCACCAATGTCCTGTCTAACCTTTGAAAATATCTCCTGATAAATACATCTGTAAATAATGTTGACGTGTTTTGGTTAGGGATGTTTTAGT
This sequence comes from Coregonus lavaretus, assembly GCF_964263955.1. Lineage (NCBI taxonomy): Eukaryota > Metazoa > Chordata > Actinopteri > Salmoniformes > Salmonidae > Coregonus > Coregonus lavaretus. The sequence goes on along the minus strand of NC_139988.1, from coordinate 45,614,683 downwards.
CGCACCATTTCACATCTAGCTAAGGAGTTGTGTGCTTCAATGAGCAGTATTTCTGAAGTTTGACAATGGGAATGAAAGATAGCATAGATTTGTCGAGCATTTTCTTGCTACTGAGCCAGTCACTGAAACGACGCAGCTAACCAAGCAGCATCCTACTTAGTGCTTCACACACAATGTTGAATGCTTCCAAAAAAAAGCTAGCTTGCAAGCTGTAGTAGTGCTGCTAACATTATGTGTTTTCATGACGCAGCTATTCTGCCGCGAGTCATTGCTGTAGCCTCCTGAGTCAAGCTTAATTGTGGGGCTGCATGTCCACAACTTCAGGGTAATTTAAACAGGCTAAGCAGCAAGCTTTTATGAGAGTAAAGGTATTGCTAGCTATCTAACTAATGTTAGCTACAGTGCCTTGCAAAGGTATTCACCCCCCTTGGCATTTTTCCTATTTTGTTGCCTTACAACCTGGAATTAAAATGGATTTTTTGGGCATTTGTATCATTTGATTTACACAACATGCCTACTACTTTGAAGATGCAAAATATTTTTTATTGTGAAACAAACAAGAAATAAGACAAAAAAACAGAAAACTTGAAAAACAGAACCTTTTGCAGCAATTACAGCTGCAAGTCTCTTGGGGTATGTCTCTATAAGCTTGGCACATCTAGCCACTGGGATTTATGGCCATTCTTCAAGGCAAAACTGCTCCAGCTCCTTCAAGTTGGATAGGTTCCGCTGGTGTAAAGCAATCTTTAAGTCATACCACAGATTCTCAATTGAATTGAGGTCTGGGCTTTGACTTGGGCATTCCAAGACATTTAAATGTTTCCCCTTAAACCACTCGAGTGTTTCTTTAGCAGTATGCTTAGGGTCATTGTCCTGCTGGAAGGTGAACCTCCGTCCCAGTCTCAAATCTCTGGAAGACTGAAAAAGGTTTCCCTCGAGAATTTCCCTGTATTTAGCGCCATCCATCATTCGTTCAATTCTGACCAGTTTCCCAGTCCCTGCCGATGAACATGGTGTTCTCGGGCTGATGAGAGGTGTTGGATTAGCGCCAGACATAGCGTTTTCCTTGATGGCCAAAAAGCTCAATTTTAGTCTCATCTGACCAGAGTACCTTCTTCCATATGTTTGGGGAGTCTCCCACATGCCTTTTGGCGAACACCGAACATGTTTGCTTAATTTTTTCTTCAAGCAATGGCATTTTTATGTCCACTCTTCCATAAAGCCCAGCTCTGTGGAGTGTATGGCTTAAAGTGGTCCTATGGAAAGATACTCCAATCTCCGCTGTGGAGCTTTGCAGCTCCTTCAGGGTTGTCTTTGGTCTCTTTGTTGCCTCTCTGATTAATGCCCTCTTGCCTGGTCTGTGAGTTTTGGTGGGCGGCCCTCTCTTGGCAGGTTTGTTGTGGTGCCATATTCGTTCCATTTTGTAAATATGGATTTAATGGTGCTCTGTGGGATGTTCAAAGTTTCTGATATTTTTTTATAATCCAACCCTGATCTCTACTTCTCCACAACTTTGTCCCTGACCTGTTTGGAGAGCTCCTTGGTCTTCATGGTGCCACTTGCTTGGTGGTGCCCCTTGCTTAGTGGTGTTGCAGACTCTGGGTTCTTTCAGAACAGGTGTATATATATACTGTGATCATGTGACAGATCGTGTGACACTTAGATTGCACACAGGTGGACTTTATTTAACTAATTATGTGACTTCTGAAGGTAATTGGTTGCACCAGACCTTATTTAGCGGCTTCATAGCAAAGGGGGTGAATACATATGCACGCACCACTTTTCTATTATTTATTTATTTGAATTTTTTTAAACAAGTAATTTTTTTCATTTCACCAATTTGGACTATTTTGTGTATGTCCATTACATGAAATCCAAATAAAAATCTGTTGAAATTACAGGTTATAATGCAACAAAATAGGAAAAATGCCAAGGGGGTTGAATACTTTTGGAAGGCACTGTATGTCAGTAAGCTAGCTACAACAGTAAGCTAAGCAGCTGATCAAGTCACAGCAGGAAGTAAAAGCAGGAATTGTACCCATCAATATGTGCTGTGATTTGTTGTTTCAATTAATCTGACATTACAAAAAATTAATTCCATTGCATGAGACACATCAGTTAACATCATTTGAATAAACATTCTATATTTCCATGGAAATGGTTGCATCACAATACCAGGCAGCCATTGCGAGTGTACCCATGAGTTTATCAGTCAAATTGCCAAGGTTAGAGGTTCCAAGCACATTCTATTTATTATATTTCTATGTGTGCTGTTGCTGTTTGGAGAAGTGCATTGCCTAGGCAACCTAATAATCCTTTGTTGACTGCTTGTTTCACAAGGTGGCAAATTAGTTTAAAAAATACCAATAAGAAAGAGTTCCAAAACTCTCTGCCAATAACAGCTAGTTTTCAGTTTTCCCCTCCCCACTCAGACCACTCCCAGACAGTCCTAGCAAAATTCTTGCTTGAGAAATTGCTGTTTGCTAAGAAGCAATTTTTGTTTCCTTTAGACCATTATAATTTAAAACAATCACAGTAACGTATGTAGTGTCGAGTTAATGTTGCTAATTATGCTGTAACAAAGGAGTCCGCTTATACTGAGCTTTGATCATAAGTTTTATTTATATCACAAGATTTCAGCATAAGTTTACAGATGTCAAGATCATCCGGAGAGCAGTGTCCGAAAAGAATATGTCTGCTCTAATGTTCTTTGTTCAAACCCAGTACTTATAATCTTTCCCAAAATATGGGGGGTTCCCCATACTGTCCAATCCCCTGTCTACAACAAACAGACTTCTCTGTTCTATGGGGTGTCACTCTAAAACGTCTCCCTCTGAAACTGAATAAACATCCTCTCAGGTTCAACTTGAAAACATTAGCAAAGTCATAATTCTCCATACACTACATATTTCCCCCCTTCGAGACTAACTAAAAGTCTCGAAAACAAAAAGAATAGGATTATGACAAGTAACAATCTCTCTTATTGATTATTTTTAACAATAAACCATAAACATTTTTCTATTGAGTGTAAATATATTTCTATGAAATATAACACATCTTTATGGAGTGTGAATACATTACTATGAAATATGAACAAATCTTTATGGAGTGTGAGAGCGAAAAACCTGTCTGGCAGCCTTCTTTCCAAATATCCATCCATCAATCAAGACAGTAAAATTCTCTCACGGCCCCTCTGCCCCAGGCAACCACCTAAGTACTCCAGATCAATTCATACATCTTTATCAATGCATTTGAAACTATGATGCCATTAAATACACATGAAAGCCCCAGCAAACAAAATACTATCCAAAATGTCCACTCTCAGGCTGGTCGACCCATCGGACCCTACTGTGGATTATCTCTATCCCTGCCTAGACTCCATGTCCCTAAGCTTCCACGAAATAAACAAAAACATCTAAGATCCCCACATGTATCCAATAACATCAAATATCATTCTACAAAAATTAGTACCTAAGAATATGACACAACTTATGTATTACACATGCAAATATGTCTATATTTCATTGCAGACACTGGAATGTAATCCACTACACTTCATTTCCTCAGCAGTGTTGACTTCCAATGCATCGTTGATGATGGAATCTGAACCTTTCCACACCTTCCTTGTTCCATCTCCTCCAGTCCCTTCATATTGTCCTTTCATATTGTCCCTTCATATTGTCCTTGTTTGAGTATTTCAATCTCTACATATTCCCCCATATGCTTCTGGAAGAAAAGAAAAGACCAAACAGTATCTTTTGCAAAACAACACATTCAAATTAAAACATCAATATCAACTAAGAATATAAAAATTATATATAAATGATATATGAATGAATCACATTATTCTATTTCCCCCCTTTGATTCATAACAAAATACTAAAATCGCACTAATATTGAAAAACATTTGAAAAATTATCAAATAATCAAAAAGGATATTTATCCATCAATACTCCATCCAGTCCCACTTGTCCCTCTTCATCCAGATCAGGAACAGTCAACAACGGCATCTGAGTGTTGACTCCAGGCATCACAACTCCAACCCATCTCAATATCATAGCTTTCGCAAAGGTCAGTAACAAAGTACAAAAGCAAAACATCACACACAGTGCTATCAGAGCTGCTACTAAAATCTGAACCATCACTGCTCCCACTGGGCCTAACTGATCTTGCAACCAAGTCTTCGCTGACCATCCAGCTCCTTCAGATCTACCAAATGCATCCCTTATATTCTTCAATGCATCTATAACACTAGTGATATTATCTGAACTATCTGGAATCAAAGTATAACAATCATCCCCCTGTCAAATTCATAGCCAAACATAAGCCACCTTGTTTTGCTAGAATATAGTCAAGAGCCATATCATGTTTCAACAGCGTCAGTCTGTGACTTCTTTGAGTATTCGACAGAAGGTTAAACCCTCTTATCGTTTCATTTACAAAACCCTGCAAAGTATAGGTAATATTATCAATATGATCTGCCAAAAATGTTACACCATACCATGGAAAAAGTCCCAGTCCCCACTTCTCTCCTAGACTTATCCTCCAATGGTAGGCTTCCAGACTATGAAATTCTTCTAAAATTGGTGCTGGAGCTATCGGCTCCCTTGTAATCAAATGTGATATATTTATGGCTTTAATAACTATCAATGTTGAAAGAGTTAAATTGCTTCTCACTGTTGTTATAATAGGCTGAAGTGTTGATCTCATTGTTGTTAATTCATCCATTCTCACCTAAGACTTTGAACTCTTGACTTGTATTTCCATCTATCACCACTAGTTCTCTCTCTCTCACTACTAACTAACATTGAAACTTAGCTAACTGTCCTAGAGTTCCTTCAACCCTAGTTCTCTTAACTTTTTCAAAAACCCATTTCACTGATTTATTCACAAAAGCCCTTACCACTAATATTAGAATATGTGATCGGGAAGTCCCCACCTGCTTCTGACTTCTTTACACACAGACTTGGAAAACGATTGAACATCTTTTAGCCTAGTTTGAAATCTCATTCCCCTCTTGGTGTAGGAATGTAACCAAGAATAACAGTCACCCCTTTTAACATTATTTTTCAGACAGATTGTCTAATAGGCAAATATGATTCCCAAAAACCCTACTCCTTTATAATCTTTCTCCTAACCTTAGGCTCCTTTAAAAAATATTATACCAGGCAGCCATCTGGTGTACACCTTATTGTACAGTTTAACTTACACAATGCAATAGCTATATGTTCTGATACCAGTATGAGTTATTTTAATTTTTCTTCTTGATTTTTATAGCAGATCTCAATTGGTTGCTTAAGAGTAATCAACTGTTTTACTCTCTCAAATCCCTATCCTAATTAGATAATTTTTCCATAGTGAGATGTGTAACCTCATCAGGCTGAACACAGATAAAAGCTTTTCCACTATCACTTCTCCATAGTCCTTTTATTTTCACTTCAATTTTTTTAACTTTTTTTCCCCTAATTTGTGCTACCAGCTGACTTCCCCCTTCGGATCTTCTAGGCACTCTAGAATCCTTGCTCCTTTAAGGTTCACCTCTCCTCCAGATGATCTTCACTTGCTCCTGTATCTTCCTCTGAAATTCCTTCTCTCCAGAAACTATCTATGGATATGATAACAACTTTTACCTCTAGTTGTGGCTGGTACAATTGCATTTGACCTCGTTCAGTTGAAGCTATGGCAGTGATTGTTGATTTGATTCACTCTGATTCTTCATAACCAAAGCTTCTCTTCTCCTTCTTCTTCTCCACCAGTTGTATTTGATTGAGTTTTCTGAGAGTTTCTTGGTCCTGTTCTTTCTTGTTGTTGACATATCGGTATTCTTCAAAAGCTTATATTCTAAGTTCTGTCCTCGAAATATCATCTTCCATCATCTTCTTACTTTTCTCTCTTTCCTTGGCCTCAATGTATTCTTCTCCTCCAATTCTTGGGATCCTTTTCTCAGCAGTTTTTTCTTCTCTTCTGTATCTTCAGCTTCTTGAGTTGTTGTTCCTCCAGTTCTTTTACTTCTCCTAAATCATTCGCTTTATCCAGGCATAATACGCATCAGTCTATATCTCTTTCTATTTCTTCTTTGCTAATCATTGTTGGATAAAATCCTCTTGAATATGAAGCACCTTTACTCTCCCACTCTTCATCTTTGTCTTCATCTTTCCGAACCTCATTCTTCTCTTAGTTTCCAGACATCTCGTTTTTTTCTTACTTCTGGAGTTTTGGATTCATTTTTATGGTCATTTCTGCTTCTCCTCTCTCTATTATTCAATCACTTTCATCATGTTGATGACGTCAGGGTTAAAATTCCCTCCACTGGCTATGGTTGTTCAATGTCAGGCCAACTTTTATTCCCTTTTCCAGATAACCTTTACAATACCATTAACTAGAGGATTACTATTTTGTACTATATCAACAGGTGTAATTACCTTCATAGTCTTGATGTCCTTTTTCCCCATTGTAACAACTCTTTTATATTCCTTTATTGTGAATTATTTTATTATTTTAGACTATATAGCCTATAGCTTCCTCCCTCTCTTTCCTCTTTTTTTTTCTTCCCCAAATTAATTAATTAATCAATTAATTTATTCATTTATTCATTAATTTACTTATTCATTTTATTTTTATTTTACCAAATTATTGATTAGTGGCAATCTTACCACATCCAATCAGGAAAGTACAGGAAAGTAGTCAACTTCAGAGCAATCCAAAAAGAAAATACCTATAATCCCGCAACACTACAGTACTCATAAACCCCATTGCTTAATAAGCATCCAATTACCTTAATCTTACAGAATAATGTCAGTACTCGATTCCCAACACAACTGTAATCAAACCCACCCATGCACAAAAACTCCAATACGCAATTTTTATTTTCATCAATTGATCAGTCTTTTGCCAAGTCCTTGTCAAATTGTCATAATATCAAATATCCTGTAGGGGAAGGTTTTGTAAACAAAACAGCACTAGCCTTGATTTTTTGACGAGATCCGGTGCCGCAGACTCTGTCGCGTCACACCCTGTCACATGATGTATACGTCAGCACTTCCGCTCTCTTTTTCTCTCCTCTCGTTCCTCTTATCGTCTCTCATATCACAAAAGAACAAACAAACAGACAAGAATTTAGTAGTTTATGCAGTCACTGAGTTATTTCAACCATTCAATACTCCTCTAGTCACATTCGCGCTAAGAAATAAGCAACCTTAACTCAGGAATATTTATAGATAGCTCAATAACATTTTATTGTATTTATTTAATTATTTTTATTTTTAATCCGTCAACATATCTCTCTCATTTATCAATTCAATAGGTCTCAAGAAAACAGTTTCATCTTCAAACAACCGCCGATGTAACAACCAGAATACACCATTAGACTCTAAATGTCTAACTCTTTGTTCCTTCGTTCGTCTGCGCCTCCCCACAGCAGAATATAGCAGAGGAGTGACCTATTTACCCCTACGTCACTCTAGAGACACAAAATCACACGCATGCGCAGTACATTCATCACTACGATTTCACAGTGGAAGTAGCTCTCTCTCAGCTCTCTTCACTCCAGACAACAGAATGTTAGCAGTCCCGCTATACCTCCTCTCCTTTACCCTTATAGACAAACAATAACACTTAACAGAGCTCACAAAACATCAGGCACCAAACCCAAACTATCTAAACACGATATTGGTGGCTCGACCCATTCCAATGGACCACCAAGGAAAAAATATCGAACGTAACCCGTATCAAATTTGGCAAGTAGCATGAATAAATTCATTAGCATTTAGCATTAGCATTAGCATGTAGCATGAAGCATTATTAGCAGGCTACAATTAGCATTTCTCCCTCCGCCGTGTCGTAAAATTCCTTTTGTTTGCTAAATTTATGCTACCACGAGGTCCCTCCGGAATTGTAATGAGCGGTTACATCAAACAAATGATTCGTCAACCACCAGCTGAGCGGTAACATACAATCACAATATACCACAGCCTCAAGCCCCTTGGGCTTACCTAACCTTACCTAACGCGTTATTAGGATTTTTGGCCCATCCTAGAGATCGCCTTTACAAAAAGGGCTTCCGTTGATTCACAGCGGTTCTAAGTTACATACATATGCCTAGGCCTTATTCCTCTCAATCGATTGTTCTTGAACTCTTATTCAAGCAAAATATCTCTATAGACACTCCCCCCTTTTTGCGCTGTTTACCAGTGCAAACAAATTTAGAATGGTTAGGCCAGACCTCTAGTTCACAGCAATAAATGCAACAGCAGCACACACCGGTCCCTTACGGTACATCTCCTCAGCGCACACACCCATAACCAGACGAACGAAATCGCACACAAGACCGTGAGAAATCTCACCTTATGAGCCGGCGTCTTGAGCGAGAGTCACTTCGCTGTTCATGAATGAAACACTGTAGAGACGTAAACCGCCTCATCACTCGTCGCCATTTGTAGTGTCGAGTTAATGTTGCTAATTATGCTGTAACAAAGGAGTCCGCTTATACTGAGCTTTGATCATACGTTTTATTTATATCACAAGATTTCAGCATAAGTTTACAGATGTCAAGATCATCCGGAGAGCAGTGTCCGAAAAGAATATGCCTGCTCTAATGTTCTTTGTTCAAACCCAGTACTTATAATCTTTCCCAAAATATGGGGGGTTCCCCATACTGTCCAATCCCCTGTCTACAACAAACAGACTTCTCTGTTCTATGGGGTGTCACTCTAAAACGTCTCCCTCTGAAACTGAATAAACATCCTCTCAGGTTCCACTTGAAAACATTAGCAAAGTCATAATTCTCCATACACTACACATACTTATTTTTTACCCAGAAATGATTTTATATTGATAATAAAATGGCTGCATTGGACCTTTAAAGTGGAACTGACAGCATTTTAGCAACATGAAATCATATTCAAATTTGTTCATATAAACCCTCAGGAAAAATATGTTTATTTTTTATTTTTTATTTTTTACATTTTCTGACAAGAGAAAACTTAGATATGGTCATTTTCAAATTTTCATTAATTCATAGAATGTTTGGTAATGACGTATACTAAGGCATTTGTAAAAATTCTCTAGCAATATACAGTGGGAAAGCGTTTGGACGATTAATAGACAGTGCAGTATACAGTGAGGGAAAAAGTATTTAATCCCCTGCTGATTTTGTATGTTTGCCCACTGACAAAGAAATGATCAGTCTATAATTTTAATGGTAGGTTTATTTGAACAGTGAGAGATAGAATAACAACAAAAAAATCCAGAAAAACGCTTGTCAAATATGTTATAAATTTATTTGCATTTTAATGAGGGAAATTAGTATTTGACCCCCTCTCAATCAGAAAGATTTCTGGCTACCAGGTGTATTTTATACAGGTAACGAGCTGTGATTAGCAGCACACTCTTAAAGGGAGTGCTCCTAATCTCAGTTTGTTACCTGTATAAAAGACACCTGTCCACAGAAGCAATCAATCAATCACTAATTGAGTGTATGTAAACTTCTAACCCACTGGGAATGTGATGAAAGAAATAAAAGCTATTATTCTGACATTTCACATTCTTAAAATAAAGTGGTTATCCTAAATGACCTAAAACAGGGAATGTTTGCTAGGATTAAATGTCAGGAATTGTGAAAAACTGAGTTCAAATGTATTTGGCTAAGGGTATGTAAACTTCACCTGTAGATTGCTTTTTAAAACACAGAAGATTGTGCCGAAACATTCCTTTCCTGGTTGAATTGGCTCGGCCAGTGAGTGACAGGTATGTTTTGCACTGTCCTCTACCCTGGACTGTGTTGTACTACTTGTACTAGTACAAACTCTGCACTACATGTTGGTCGTGAAACCAGGCTTCAATCTGGACTTTTGGCACGTGTAGCCTCCCTGTTGGATCTTGACAACAGATTTAAAAGCACACCAACTGTCTGCCACATGGCCTCACATCGCCTTTACCCTTACCCAGCTGTCATCATCCTCTGTGCCAACATGGTCTATGCCAGTTTATGAAACACGATCTCTTATGACATAAAAGCAGAACATGTGACTGTCTATGTGGCTGTTGTCCAAGGAGAGTCCAAGTATACTGTACAGACCAGACCAGACCTCTAGACAGAGTTAAGCCCTGACACACCTGCACACACACTGCCCCCTCTCCTCTCCCGCTCCCTATCCCTGGGGTGGACATCATTACTCAGATTAAAATCAGTTAATGCACTCTGCATTGTTTAAAGACCTGGGAGAGGCCAAAATGGAGACACATACAAAATATTCTCTCTCTCTCTCGCTCTCTCTCTTTCTCTCTCTCAAATTAATACCCATTGTTTTTGGTAAGTGGGGGTTGTCGCTGGCGGTGTGTGTCCATGTGGGCATGGCAGGGGCAGGCCATTAGTCTTATTTGTTGTAGAGCAGGGTTTCTGTGGATTACTCATGGCCTAAAGTGCTATGCCCTTTCATTAATCTTGGCTCCCAGTCGCTTCATTTAATACAAAACAAATTCCTAATCTGGACCTGCTAAACAGCGTTTCAGCCTGTGTATTACTGTCTCATATTGCCTTGGGTTGCCACTCACCAGATCCCTAATTACGCTCCCAGCACCTCCCCGGCTCCTCCTATGCGCCTATCATCATTTTAAATTCATTTTGATTGATTTATGTCAGCTTTAACTATGCTTTCGGCCAGATCGATAAATAAAGATCAATACTATAATGTTTTCTTCAGAACCTTTATTATCAAATAGATTGGCTGTAAAGAGGGCTGAATTACGGAGAGGACTGCCTACTTCCAATGCATGTCAACTCAAATTTAATTGAACAACACTGAACCATTTGACATTAGCTGAGGGAACAGGCGGAGAGAGTGAGAGAGAAACAGAGAGATAGGGAAAGAAAAAGTACTTACAGTGAGGAAAAAAAGTATTTGATCCCCTGCTGATTTTGTACGTTTGCCCACTGACAAAGACATGATCAGTCTATAATTTTAATGGTAGGTTTATTTGAACAGTGAGAGACAGAATAACAACAACAAAAATCCAGAAAAACTCATCAAATATGTTATAAATTGATTTGCATTTTAATGAGGGAAATAAGTATTTGACCCCTCTGCAAAACATTTACATTTTACATTTACATTTACGTCATTTAGCAGACGCTCTTATCCAGAGCGTGGTGGCAAAACCCTTGTTGGCAATCACAGAGGTCAGACGTTTCTTGTAGTTGGCCACCAGGTTTGCACACATCTCAGGAGGGATTTTGTCCCACTCCTCTTTGCAGATCTTCTCCAAGTCATTAAGGTTATGAGGATTACTTTTGGCAACTTGAACCTTCAGCTCCCTCCACAGATTTTCTATGGGATTAAGGTCTGGAGACTGGCTAGGCCACTCCAGGACCTTAATGTGCATCTTCTTGAGCCACTCCTTTGTTGCCTTGGCCGTGTGTTTTGGGTCATTGTCATGCTGGAATACCCATCCACGACCCATTTTCAATGCCCTGGCTGAGGGAAGGAGGTTCTCATCCAAGATTTGACGGTACATGGCCCCGTCCATCGTCCCTTGGATGCGGTGAAGTTGTCCTGTCCCCTTAGCAGAAAAACACCCCCAAAGCATAATATTTCCACCTCCATGGTGGGGATGGTGTTCTTGGGGTCATTCCTCCTCCAAACACGGTGAGTTGAGTTTATGCTAAAGAGCTCCATTTTGGTCTCATCTGACCACAACACTTTCACCCAGTTCTCCTCTGAATCATTCAGATGTTCATTGGCAAACTTCAGACGGCCCTGTATATGTGCTTTCTTGAGCAGGGGGACCTTGCCGGCGCTGCAGGATTTCAGTCCTTCACGGCGTATTGTGTTACCAATTGTTTTCTTGGTGACTATGGTCCCAGCTACCTTGAGATCATTGACAAGATCCTCCCGTGTAGTTCTGGGCTGATTCCTCACTGTTCTCATGATCATTGCAACTTCACGAGGTGAGATCTTGCATGGAGCCCCAGGCCGAGGGAGATTGAAAGTTATTTTGTGTTTCTTCCATTTGCGAATAATTGCACCAACTGTTGTCACCTTCTCACCAAGCTGCTTGGCGATGGTCTTGTAGCCCATTCCAGCCTTTTGTAGGTCTACAATCTTGTCCCTGACATCCTTGGAGCTCTTTGGTCTTGGCCATGGTGAAGAGTTTGGAATCTGATTGATTGATTGCTTCTGTGGACAGGTGTCTTTTATACAGGTAACAAGCTGAGATTAGGAGCACTCCCTTTAAGAGTGTGCTCCTAATCTCAGCTCGTTACCTGTATAAAAGACACCTGGGAGCCAGAAATCATTCTGATTGAGAGGGGGTCAAATGCTCCCTCTCATTGAAACCATGTGAAGTTCAAGGCCGACCGCGGTACTGAAGACATTGTTTGCGGAAAAAAGAATCCCCCATTATAGTGAATGGGAAAATGTCATTCTTCTTGGTCAATCTTTGTGTAAAAAAATTTTTTTTAAGACAATCATTATACCAATAATTGCTTCTATTACACCAGATGTATGTCCTTGAACAGATTATTTAAAAAATCCCACACAGAATAAGTTATAATGATAATTTGGTTGCTAATCGCAGCCTGCAATACCGTGGTTGGCCTTCATCTTGAATTACTCAATTAGAGTGGCCAGCACTGAGCTAGCCTGCAACAACACTTCCTGGAGTAGCTCAAACTGCACATGTTATGAATCCGTGAGATAAAATCTTAACCGACTGCATTTTACCTTCAAATGCACTATCGAGTCTTCACTTAAGAATGAATGGTGTAAATAGTAATTGTTCTCCCCCGAGAGCCAGAGATGATATCATGATCCAGGTCATGGAGAACTAAAGGTCATAGATAAAAACACTCATATCTCAGGCCCATACAAGCCAGAGCCTTTTTCTAAATTCTTACTGTGCTTTGGCTTTGCCAGGGGAGGGGTGTTTGTTTGAGAACAACCTCCATCCCCCACCTACCCTTATACTCAACTACCTCAGTTACCTTTGTTCCCCAAACCCTCACAACTCCTACCCACCCTCCTGGGACAGTCTCGGCCAGGGCCCAATGTGGAGGTCATAGAGTGTGTGTTTGGCGTTTGTGTGAGCGTGTGCGCGTGTCCATGTGTGCTTGTCTGTGTGTGGTTGTACATGTGTGATTGTATGTGTGTGTATGGTACAGCTGTGGCACTTTTGCCCAGCGTTAGCCCCTTTGGGATAAGGGGCTTAAAACCACAGAGCCACAGAGGCGCCCTCCTTCCCCTTCCTCTCCCCTCCTCCCCCTGTCCGTACCCTGGTCCCTAGATGTTTTTACTGGCCAGTTTGACCCAGCCCAGAGACACATGTGGAGTTCCACCGTGGTACCATGATTAATTATAGGGTTACAGCCATGCTGACATCATCACAGTGCACCGGGCCTGGGCTCTTAATCCACTGCTGGGCAACAGTGGCGGTCAGTGCCGTTTAAGATGAGGGAGGACGATTTTTTTCTATTACAGCATATTGTATGACTCTCATTCATATTCCATTCACCCAGTTCAATGTAACAATGATAGGTTTAGGCTACTACATGATACTCAAATGTTCCCTATACCCATCATGAGGTTGCTACAACTTAGCCTATGAATGAAAGTTTACAATGTAGGTGCACACATGTCGAGAGACAAATTTGAGGTGAAGACAGTGACACATGGACAGACAGTGACATTCAATACCGCCTTGCGCACTCTTGCATGCATCTAGCTGATATAGGGTGTAATCATTAGTCCAACAGTTGCAAACAAGAGTTTCTATTGGACAAATTCCAGGTATGTTAATCCCCGTTTTGTTTTGTTTGCTTCCATTTAAGAAAAGTTTTTCAACGGAATCGGCAGAATGAATACACCCCTGATCACGAGTAAACACAGTTCACTTTCATAGCAGCCACGTTGTATTCCTTCTCGCATCAATGCACTCTCCTCCTCTCACCTCTTCCCTTCACTTGTGGACTTCAATGCACAACAAATCAGCTGTATGTGACCAGGCGAAAAACCTTTCCAAGCCAAACCGCTACACACAGCCTACATCGTTGTCACCATTAGCTAAAATAACGTCATAGTCAGCATAGCTAATAGAACTAATGCGTTAGTAAACCCGCTACAATCATGCATTAACGTTACAGTGTACAGTCAGTAAGCAGATACACCGGCGGGCCCGGTGGCAATAAAATAGTAAAACCAAAAGCTTACCTTGATTTGGAAGAGTTCCTCTGTTGTGTTGGAAAGTTATAGCCAGCTAGCTAACATAGCATCCCTCTGTGTGAGCAAAGTGTTTCATTAGGCTAAACTAGCTAGCTGCATTTGCTAGCTAAGTGAAACTGAAAGTGAAAATAAATGATGAAATGTTTCTCTCTCCCTCTATTTCTCTCTTGCTTCTCCTTCATTTTGGAAGAAATGAATTTGTTCAAAACTTTTCAACTATTGTCTTTCTCTCTCTTTGAGTCAACCACTCACCAAATGTTACACACTGCAGTGCTAGATAGCTGTAGCTTTTGCTTTCAGTACTAGATTCATTATCTGATCCTTTGATTGGGTGGACAACAAGAGCTCTGATAGGCTGGAGGATGTCCTCCGGAAGTTGTCATAATTACTGTGTAAGTCTATGGAAGGGGGTGAGAACCATGAGCCTCCTAGGTTTTGTATTGAAGTCAATGTACCCAGAGGAGGACGGAAGCTAGCTGTCCTCCGGCTACACCATGGTGCTACCCTATAGAGTGCTGTTGAGTCTACTGTAAACCTTCTTTGCAAAATAGTGTGTTTTAATCAATTATTTAGTGACGTGATAATATTTAGTATAGTTTCATCTAAAAATGATACCTTTTTAAATGTTTAACCATTAACATTTTTATGGATGGATGGTCCTCCCCTTCCTTGTCTGAGGAGCCTCCACTGCTGGGCAGACACACATAGACACATACACACTCACACATCTTGCTTCTTATGTTATATAAGGGGGATGCCAGCTGTGCATCCAACAACCATGCAGATAGGGGGCACTTTTCAATTACATTTTAGGTTTTAGTTAATCGCACCAAAGAAGACAAGTGAAAGACAAAACAGGGCAGATAAAAGCATGGTAAAAACATTGTGCAGGTGAAAAAAATAACCACTTCAAAGTGTATGGGTAATCATTCGTAAAGTGTTCAACAACAATTCAACCACATCTGTCTAAAAGTTTGACATTGGTGACCATTTACAAAGCCGGTACATTTACACTAAATGTATGTAATGTACTCAGTGGTCAATAAACAAAAGGAGCATGTGCGTTCACATGTCCACTGACCAGAAGTAAACCAGGTCAGGTCTGCCCAACCAGGTTAAGCCCATCTGGGGTGCCATGGCAACAGCAGTGGCCTGGCCCTGCCTCGTGCGATTAAAATACTTGTATTGTTATTTGTGTCATTGTTAGCAGAGAACAAGCCGTTCCATCTCACCTCACATTAAAATGCACTCTGATTAACCTTCTGTACAGGACAGTTTACTCCTCCTTTTGTCTTCTATTTTCAGTGATAGTTTACTGTTAGTGTTTAATATCAAACCGAACACCATTTTCCTCAGACGTCTGGATAATTTCTTTGTGGATAAGTATAATTCATCAATCTTTAGTGTAAGGTTTTTATTCTTCTGATATTTCCATGACCTTGGTCTTTTGTGCCTATAGCTCACTCTGAGGTCTGTATTCGTACATACTGTACAGTGGAATTCACTGCACAGTACTTCTGCACAAGTCTCTGCTTGGGGGGACAATGTTTTATTCAACTGTTTACCTGGACTGCATTTTGGTGGTTCAATAGCAGTATCAAGTAGACAATTACCTGACCTGTCTGTCTGTCTGTCTGTCTGTCTGTCTGTCTGTCTGTCTGTCTGTCTGTCTGTCTGTCTGTCTGTCTGTCTGTCTGTCTGTCTGTCTGTCTGTCTGTCTGTCTGTCTGTCTGTCTGTCTGTCTGTCTGTCTGTCTGTCTGCTTGGATCCTACAGCTGGGCTGAACCAGAGAGGAAGAGGCGAAGAGAGAGGTTTACTCTGCCCAAAATCTGTTCACTAACATAAGCCCATGAAGTGAGGAATTGTTGTATGGAGGTCAATGAGAGAGTGTCGAATTGCTTATTTGCTACGTGAGGCTTATTTGATCTAAAATAAGTTTCGTAATAATTTGGTTATTATGAATTCACTGATATAAATGGATGCACGTGGCATTTCGGCAACTTTGAAAAAAAAACGACTTTATATCAGAGTTGTGCCTGTTGTCATTAAAATAGATAGAAGACTCATCATGGATATAACCTGTTTTAGCATGGACATTGCCATTGAGGCCTTCCGCCATTTTAAAGTAGTCATCTGGGTGGGGATTCCTATGAGTTGGGCGCAATCAGCCAATGAAGAAGAAAAATGACTACATTAAACTAAAACGGTCACTGATGCTATAATGGCACAGATACAAAGATACGTCCTCTAACTATCTCTACGGCCTGTTGTTCACGCGCATATCTGCCCTCTCATTGGCTAGAATAACCCCACCTGATCTCGCCTCTTCCCGCTTGCCTTCCATCTTTGAGGAAATGTATTTCCATTGTTAGAGCGGTCACTTGACTATCTTGTCAATATAATAGACAATCTTTGGCTGAGCTGCTGTTCCAAGAGACAGAGAAAACTATTTCAAGGTCTCTATTGAGGCTATGTTAAGCCTATTGTCCAACCCTTTGTCTTACGGTATTCCTCTTTTTTAATCGTAACAGTAGCAAGGGACATGAGTCAATTAAGTTTTGAACAGGTCATAAACTAATCCATGAACATCATCAACCAGATCTTACCTATACCATTGGATCCTGGTCAGGTCCCTATGTGTAATATGATTGGTGTTTTGGCTTGATGTATTTACATTTACATTTTAGTCATTTAGCAGACGCTCTTATCCAGAGCGACTTACATATATATATATATATATTTTTTTTTATACTGGCCCCCTGTGGGAATCGAACCCACAACCCTGGCGTTGCAAACGCCATGCTCTATCAACTGAGCTACATCCCTGCCGGCCATTCCCTCCCCTACCCTGGACGACGCTGGGCCAATTGTGCGCCGCCCATGAGTCTCCCGGTCACGGCCGGCTGCGACAGAGCCTGGATTCGAACCAGGATCTCTAGTGACACAGTTAGCACTGCGATGCAGTGCCTTAGACCACTGCGCCACTCAGGAGACAATGTATGAAGGTATATGAGCATGCGAACTCTGTTCTGATTTCCTGTCCAAGTAGCCTTAGAGGACAGCCAGAGGAGGAGGGAGTTGGCTCGTAGAGAAGAGGCTTTTGGGTTTTGTCCATCTCACTGGACCCACACACACACATGCATGCTACCTAATGTCTACCAGCATGTTATATGTTCAACCAGAGGAAAAAAAACTCTAGACCACCTTTACTCCACACCACACAGAGACGCATACAAAGCTCTCCCTCGCCCTCCATTTGGCAAATCTGACCATATCTCTATCCTCCTGATTCCTGCTTATAAGCTAAAACTAAAGCAGGAAGCACCAGTGACTCGGTTAATAAAAAAGTGGTCAGATGACACAGATGCTAAGCTACAGGACTGTTTTGCTAGCACAGACTGGAATATGTTCCGGGATTCTTCAGATAGAATTGAGGAGTACACCACATCAGTCACTGTCTTCATCAATAAGTGCATCGATGACGTCGTCCCCACAGTGACCGTACGTACATACCCCAACCAGAAGCCATTGATTACAGGCAACATCCGCACTGAGCTAAAGGATAGAGCCGCCACATTCAAGGAGTGGGACTCTAACCCGGAAGCTTATAAGAAATCCCGCTATGCCCTCCGATGAACCATCAAAAAGGCAAAGAGTCAATACAGGACTAAGATTGAATCGTACTACACCGGCTCTGACGCTCGTCGGATGTGGCAGGGCTTGAAAACTATTACAGACTAGAAAGGGAAGCACAGCCGCGAACTGCCCAGTGACACAAGCCTACCAGACGAGCTAAATCACTTCTAAGCTCGCTTCTAGGCAAGCAACACTGAAGCATGAATGAGAGCATCAGCTGTTCCGGATGACTATGTGATCACGCTCTCCATAGCCGATGTCAGTAAGACTTTTAAGCAGGTCAACATTCACAAGGCCACAGTGCCAGACGGATTACCAGGACGTGTACTCCGAGCATGTGCTGACCAACTGGCAAGTGTCTTCACTGACATTTTCAACATGTCCCTGACTGAGTCTGTAATACCAACATGTTTCAAGCAGACCAACATACTCCCTGTGACCCAAGGACACTAAGATAACCTGCCTAAATGACTAACGACCCGTAGCACTCACGTCTTTAGCCATGAAGTGCTTTGAAAGGCTGGTCATTGCTCACATCAACACCATTATCCCAGAAACCCTAGACCCACTCCAATTTGCATACTGCCCCAACAGATCCACAGATGATGCAATCTCTATTGCACTCCACACTGCCCTTTCCCACCTGGACAAGAGGAACACCTACGTGAGAATAATATTCGTTGACTACAGCTCAGCGTTCAACACCATAGTGCCTTCAAAGCTCATCACTAAGCTAAGGATCCTGGGACTAAACACCTCCCTCTGCAACTGGATCCTGGACTTCCTGACGGGCCGCCCCCAGGTGGTAAGGGTAGGTAACAACACGTCTGCCACACTGATCCTAAACACGGGGGCACCTCAGGGGTGCGTGCTCAGTCCCCTCCTGTATTCCCTGTTCACCCATAACTGCATGGCCAGGCACGACTCCAACACCATCATTAAGTTTGCAGACGACACAACAGTGGTAGGCTTGATCACCGACAACGATGAGACAGCCTATAGGGAGGAGGTCAGAGAGCTGGCCATGTGGTGCCAGGATAACAACCTCTCCCTCAACGTGATCAAGACAAAGGAGATGATTGTGGACTACAGGAAAAAAAAGAGGACTGAGCACGCCCCCATTCTCATCGACGGGGCTGTAGTGGAACAGGTTGAGCGCTTCAAGTTCCTTGCTGTCCACATCACCAACGAACTATCATGGTCCAAACACACCAAGACAGTCATGAAGAGGGCATGACAAAACCCATTCCCCCTCAGGAGACTGAAAAGATTTGGCATGGGTCCTCAGATCTTCAAATGTTCCACAGCTGCACCATCGAGAGCATCCTGACTGGTTGCATCACCACCTGGTATGGCAACTGCTCGGCCTCCGACCGCAAGGCACTACAGAGGGTAGTGCGTACGGCCCAGTACATCACTGGGGCCAAGCTTCCTGCCATCCAGGACCTCTATACCAGGCAGTGTCAGAGGAAGGCCCTAACAATTGTCAAAGACTCAAGCCACCCTAGTCATAGACTGTTCTCTCTGCTACCGCAAGGCAAGCAGTACCGGAGCGCCAAGTCTAGATCCAAAAGGCTTCTCAACAGCTTCTACCCCCAAGACATAAGACTCCTGAACAGCTAATCATGTCTACCCGGACTATTTGCACTGCCCCCCCCCCACCCCACCCCATCCCCCTCTTTTACGCTGCTGCTACTCTGTTTATTATTTATGCATAGTCACTTTAACTCTACCCACATGTACATATGACCTCAATTACCTCGACTAGCCGGTGCCCCCGCACATTGAGTCTGTACCGGTACCCCCCTGTATATAGCCTCCCTACTGTTCTTTTATTTTACTGTTGCTCTTAAGTTATTTGCTTTAATAAAAAATAAAAAAATTATTAACACTTTTTTTATTTTACATTTTTCTTTAAAAAATGGCATTGTTGGTTAAGGGCTTGTAAGTAAGCATTTCACTGTAATGTCTACACCTGTTGTATTCGGCGAATGTGGCAAATACAATTTGATTTGATTTGATTTGCACTGTTGGAGCTAGGAACATAAGCATTTCGCTACCCCCGATTACTGTAAAATATGTGTATGTGACAAATACAATTTGATTTGATGCATACACGCACACGCTCACGTGTCCTTCACAATGTCCTTCACTTGGCAGAGCCCAAACCTATAGAATGTATCTTTCTCATCTCATAAGAACCTCTATTGGCTCACAGTACCTTAGTCAGATCTACACATGGCATCTGCCCAATGATTTCAGATCCATGCACACATGCACACACACACACACACACATACACACACACACACTAACACACACACACACACACACACAGAGGGCTGTGGCGAGGGGGTTAAGCTGGTGAGAGTGTCAGAGGGTACGCGTGGCCGGCTTTAGTGCATTTTGTTGTAATGGCGTCCCAGTTGCCTTGTCAGAAATCAATTCTAACTGGGAACCGGCGAGCACAGGAGGTCAAGGCTTCGGCTGCCTAAATATTTTATCTCAGGAACACGTCTGGAGCTTTTAAAGCTGTGCACTGCCCTCCTTTCTCCCTGCCTCTCTCTCTCTCTCTCTCTCTCTCTCTCTTGCTCTCTCTCTCTCTCTCTCTCTCTCTCTCTCTCTCTCTCTCTCTCTCTCTCTCTCTATCTCTCTCTCTCTCTCTCTCTCTCTCTCTCTCTCTCTCTCTCTCTCTCTCTCTCTCTCCCTCTCACACACACACAAACACACAGACACGCACACACACACATACATACACGCTTGGACGACACTGCCTTTGCATCCTGGTCTGGGTCAGGGCCTGGTTAAAATCAATTATAATCAATTATTAAGAGTGCTGGAATCTCCGTGAGGCTAAAAAGGGAGCTTGTGGGTGCAGTGTGCGCCGCTGGCAGATAAAGTCCACTTTTATTTATTTTATTACTGCTTCCCTCGCACATCTCTTAACCCCAGAGAAACATTCAGAGTACATCCCAGTTACTCTTCACAGAGGCCTGGAACATCAATATATTTGATTTGTGCATGTGTGAGTGGTCTGATTGTCTTCTCCAGGTTATTATGTTATCTCAGGTTCCTTGGCCTTTGGAATAACTTTATTGGAGTTTGGAGGAGTTGACGGAACGAGAGAAAGGCGAGGGAAGAGTGAGGGGAAAAGAGGGAATAAGAGAAAAAGGGAAAGGAAGTGGGAGACCTTGGGTGAGAGTGTCAGGTAGAGAGAGTGAGGGAGTTAAGTCAAGAGAGAGAATGTGATTGAGAGAGGAAAGGGGGAGGATGGAGAGGAAGGAAGAGAGTGTTTGTGGTTGACCAGAGGTAAGTACCAATTGGGAGAGACTGGAGGGGAAACAGAAACCAGCCAATGGCAATTGTTGCCAAATTATACCTGCCCATGCAGACCTTACTGTACCTCTACCATCCTACAAACAGACATACAGTGCTGTGAAAAAGTATTTGCCCCCTTATTGATTTTCTCTATTTTTGCATATTTCTTAAACTGAATGTTCTCAGTCTTCAGCCAAAAACTATTAGAGAAAGGGAACACCCAATTCCCTATTGTGAAAAAGTAATCCCCCCTTACACTCAATAACTGGTTGTTCCACCTTTAGCTTCAATGACTGCAACCAATGTGAGTCGTTTCAGGAAACTAGGCATATGTGGCGTGTCACTACTTCACAGGAGAGCCATTTGAACATAAACATTAATTTTTTATCAAAATGTGTTTTGGGCAGAAATGCCTTATGGAACATGTGAACTTTCATTTGCCATAATAACAAATGTTTATGCCATCTGTAAATACGAATACATTTTTTAATTACGAGCCTAGTTGGTTTAGCCACAGAAAAGACAGGAACCTTCACGCTAGCCATGATTGGCTGAGATAATGGATGGGCTGGACATGACAAGAGATGAGTGCCATGTAGCACGCATCTGTCTATAACAAAGGGCTGCTCAGTATGTGTAGGTAATCCTTTCTAACACGGCTTGTTTGAAAGATATCACAAAGAACTGTAAAAGTATTGCTCTCCACTTTCTGGAGGACCGAGTTTTGAAATCAGTGGAAGCAGAGTATGATAGTTAAGGAGATGGCGTTTGATTGCAAATATGCAGAGGGAGTCAAAAAGAGAACACACAGAAGGCTGTTGTATAAAACATTACATCTTCAAACTAAGGGCAACCATGGCATTCGTGAGGGAGAGGGAGAAACATTCATCCATGTATACGGGTAAGAGAGTCTAGCTAGCTACATTTTCAGATATTTTACGTTTCTAATTTGTCAGAAAGTCATTTTCATTGCAAGTTAAAGCATACTATTAACTAGTTATTCGTATCTCAGATTCATTTGCATTGCTAGATATAGCCTAATGTTAGCTAGCTAGCTAACATTGAACCTAGTTGGTTAGCTACCTGTAGATTCATGCAGGGTAGTAACGTTATGAGTTGTGATTATGGTTGTTTAGCTAGCTAGCTACATGTCGTCCAAAACTTTATCTTATGAGATGAGAAAGATACATTCTATAGGTTTGGGCTCTGCCAACATTCTTCCAATAGTCTTGATGATCATCTAGGTGCTTCCAGGTGCTTTTTGGCAACAAAAAAAAAATGGACGACATGGGTCCCATTATGCCTGGTGAAAACCAAACACTGCATTCCACAGTAAGAACCTTATACCAACGGTCAAGCATGGTGGTGGTAGTGTGATTGTTTTTTTTTTTACCCCATATGTAACTCTGTGTTGTTTTTATCGCACTGCTTTGCTTTATCTTGGCCAGGTCGCAGTTGTAAATGAGAACTTGTTCTCAACTGGCTTACCTGGTTAAATAAAGGTGAAATAAAATAAAAAAATAAAAAAATAAAAAAAAATGTTTGGGGATGCTTTACTGCCTCAGGACCTGGACGACTTGCCTTAATAGAAGGAACCATGAATTCTGCTTTGTATCAGAGAATTATACAGGAGAATGTCAGGCTATCCGTCTGTGAGCTGAAGCTGAAGCGCAGCTGGGTCATGCAGCAAGACAATTATCAAAACACACGATCAAGTCTACATGAAAATGGCTAAAAAGCAACACATTTGACGTTTTGGAATGGCCTAGTCAAAGTCCAGACCTAATCCCAATTGAGATGTTGTGGCATGAATTGAAACTAGCAGTTCATGCTTGATAACCCAAAACTGTTGTGAGTTACAGCAGTTCTGCATGGAAGAGTGGGCCAACATTCCTCCACAGCGATGTGAGAGACTGATCAGCGACTACATTTACATTTATATTTTCGTCATCTGGCAGACGCTCTTATCCAGAGCGATTTACAAATTGGTGCATTCACCTTATGATAGCCAGTGGGACAACCACTTTACAAAAAAAAAAATTTTTGGGGGGGGGGGCGGGGTAAGGGGGGGTAGAAGGATTACTTTATCCTATCCCAGGTATTCCTTAAAGAGGTGGGGTTTCAAGTGTCTCCGGAAAGTGGTGAGTGACTCCGCTGTCCTGGCGTCGTGAGGGAGCTTGTTGCACCATTGGGGTGGCAGAGCAGCAAACAGTTTTGACTGGGATGAGCGGGAACTGTGCTTCCGCAGAGGTAGGGGGGCCTGCAGGCCAGAGGTGCATGAACGCAATGCCCTCGTTTGGGTGTTGAGACTGATCAGAGCCTGAAGGTACGGAGGTGCCGTTCCCCTCACAGCTCCGTAGGCAAGCACCATGGTCTTGTAGCAGATGCGAGTTTCAACTGGAAGCCAGTGGAGTGTGCGGAGGAGCGGGGTGATGTGAGAGAACTTGGGAAGGTTGAACACCAGACGGGCTGTGGCGTTCTGGATGAGTTGTAGGGGTTTAATGGCACAGGCGGGGAGCCCAGCCAACAGCGAGTTGCAGTAATCCAGACGGGAGATGACAAGTGCCTGGATTAGGACCTGTGCCGCTTCCTGTGTAAGGCAGGGTAGAAATCTGCAAATGTTGCAGAGCATGAACCTACAGGATCGGGTCACCGCCTTGATGTTAGCGGAGAACGACAGGTTGTTATCCAGGGTCACGCCAAGGCTCTTTGCACTCTGGAAGGAGGACACAACGGAGTTGTCAACCGTGATGGCGAGATCATGGAACGGGCAGTCCTTCCCTGGGAGGAAGAGCAGCTCCGTCTTGCCGAGGTTCAGCTTGAGGTGGTGATCCGTCATCCGCACTGATATGTCTGCCAGACATGCAGAGATGCGATTCGCCACCTGGTTATCAGAAGGGGGAAAGGAGAAGATTAATTGTGTGTCGTCTGCGTAGCAATGATAGGAGAGGCCATGTGAGGATATGACAGAGCCAAGTGACTTGGTGTATAGCGAGAATAGGAGAGGACCTAGAACTGAGCCCTGGGGACACCAGTGATGAGTGCACGTGGTGCGGAGACAGATTCTCGCCACACCACCTGGTATGAGCGACCTGTCAGGTAGGACACAATCCAAGAGTGAGCCGCGCCGGAGATGCCCAACTCGGAGAGGGTGGAGAGGAGGATCTGATGGTTCACAGTATGAAAGGCAGCAGATAGGTCTAGAAGGACGAGAGCAGAGGAGAGAGAGTTTGCTTTAGCAGTGCGGAGAGCCTCCGTGACACAGAGAAGAGCAGTCTCAGTTGAATGACCAGTCTTGAAACCTGACTGGTTTGGATCAAGAAGGTCATTCTGAGAGAGATAGCAAGAGAGTTGGCTAAAGACGGCACGCTCAAGAGTTTTGGAGAGAAAAGAAAGAAGGGATACTGGTCTGTAGTTGTTGACATCGGAGGGATTGAGTGTAGGTTTTTTGAGAAGGGGTGCAACTCTCGCTCTCTTGAAGACGGAAGGGACATAGCCAGCAGTCAAGGATGAGTTGATGAGCGAGGTGAGGTAAGGGAGAAGGTCTCCGGAAATGGTCTGGGGAAGAGAGGAGGGGATAGGATCAAGCGGGCAGGTTGTTGGGCGGCCGGCCGTCACAAGTCGCAAGATTTCATCTGGAGAGAGAGGGGAGAAAGAAGTCAAAGCATAGGGTAGGGCAGTGTGAGCAGGACCAGTGGTGTCATTTGATTTAACAAACGAGGATCGGATGTCGTCAACCTTCTTTTCAAAATGGTGGGCACAACCAGTTATTGAGTGTAAAGGGGCAATTTTTCTCACAGGGGCATTCAGTGTTGAAAAACTTTTTTATGAAATAAATGAAATAAGTATGTAATTGTTGTGTTATTTGTTCACTCATGTTCCCTTCATCTAATATTAGGTTTTGTTTGAAGATCTGATAACATTCAGTATCAAAAATATGTAAAAGTAGAGAAAATTAGAAAGGGGGCAAATACTTTTTCACGGCACTGTACATCTTTCAGTTCAGAAAGAAAACAACCTTTGGTTGCTGTTTTCTCTCCAGCAGTCATGGTAAAGCTAAACGTTACCCCAAGTCACCAATTTATCCCTAAATTACCCGGGTGAGAGAACCAAATCTCAGAGTGAGAGTGTGTGTGTGTGGATGTACGGATGCGTCTGTGTGTCATGATTGAGGCGTGAAGTTCACTGCACGTCTCTCCATCTCCTTGGAGGACGAGACAAGGCGGGGCCATACTGACCCAGGTGTGTGCCGATAACCAATCAATGGTCTGGACTTAAGTGTGATCACAAAGGACAAGAATGATACACACACAAACACAGACACTCCCCGATGCTGTGTTGGTCGATGGGCCCCTGGGCTGGTCTGAAAAGGTGTCACATCTGAGAAGCATGCCGTTCCACCTTGATGAGCAATCTGCCTCATCAAAAACCTTTATCCCAATCAATAAGGCTTTCATCCTGGGACTCCTCCCTGGCTGGCCATAGTCCATACCACACTCCCCCGGTGGGCAGACCTGTGTGTGTGTGTGTGTGTGTCTGTGTGTGAGTGTGTGTGCGGGTGTGTGCATGCAGAGAAGGTGGGGCTATGTGTCTGTCCATATTGGGATCTAAAATCATTGGTTGGATGCCATGTGTAGGTCTGACTAAGGTACTGTGAGCCAATAGAGGTTCTTATGAGATGAGGAAGATACATTCTATAGGGTTTGAGCTCTGCCAGGTGAGGGACACAGAACACTGTACATTGTGACAACTTCGGACACTTCACAGATTTATTTAATTTGTTTTACTTTATTTGAGCAAAAAGTCCCAATGAGACCAAGGTCTCTTCAAGCCCAAATTACAACAACATTTACATTTTAGTAATTTAGCAGACCTGTGTGTGTGTGTGTGTTTATGTGTGTGTGTGTGTGTGTGTGTGTGTGTGTGTGTGTGTATGAGCCTGTCCTGGGTATTCTCTGTCAGTCAGTAAGTCCTAGGCTATCACCAATCTCCGATCTCCCCCATTCAACGAGTCCCCCGAGGCTGGCTAATTAACCTAATAAAAACACTAATAGAACCATTTCATTTACTTGTCATTGTTGTACATCAATAGGAATAAGGAGCGTGGGTACTTAGCCGTCTTTGTTAGCTACCAATCGGTGCTAGCAGGCAGTACAGTAGAGTAAATAGAGGCCTCTTATGCCTCCTGTCACTAGTCACAGAGAAACAATGATAAAAGGTAGGAGGGAGAGGGGGATGAACATGACGACAGATTAGCTTAATATTTATCTCAATCGACGAGGGCACGTTTTTCTTCACACACTTTCCCCCGTCTTTGCTGCCGTGCTGCGACCTGTTACTAGAGCCAGCTAATGTTTTAATAAATTAGGTTTGATTAAGAAGATTGCCACCCTTTTGATTATAATGGGGGTTTAAACAAACGCTGTTCGGATGGGCTAATCATAAAAGCCGAGTGAGAATGGAAGAAGGGGGTGTCCCTATCGTTTACGGCTCTCGGCCATTAAGCCTCCTCTCGTTACTGGCTCTCTTCCTATGGCAGGGTAATGACCTGCAATCACCGCCAAGTGAATCACTATTAAAAGCCTTGGGCCCAGCACTGGGGGAACGCTCTTAAAGGCATATTAAAACACATGGGAGTTAGTTTCCTCTCTGGTTATTATGGATCTATAGATATATAACAAGCCCCTCAAAAAAATGTTTTCTGGTGGCAGATATATCTACCAAGGCCCAGAGGACTGGGCCCAGAGAGAGAGAGGAAGAGAGAGAGAGACACAGGGAGGATGCTGTTGCGTTCTGGCTTCTGATAAGGCGAGAGAGAGATAGAGAGAGAGAGAGAGAGAGAGAGCGAGAGAGGTACACCTACCTGGAGGTGACAACATTCACCCCCTAGACAGAACTACGACAACATAACCAACAAAAATGGGTCACAAGTCCTGCAGCTCTTTCGCATGCTGGGTCTGTACATAGTCAATGGTAGGCTTCGAGGGGACTCCTACGGTAGGTACACCTATAGCTCATCTGTTGGCAGTAGTACTGTAGACTACTTTATCACTAACCACAACCCAGAATCTCTCAGAGCGTTCACAGTCAGCCCACTGACACCCCTATCTGATCAAAATCACAATCTACATAAACAGAGCAATACGCAACCATGAGGCATCGAAGCCAAACACACTGCATACTATTAACAAATGCTATAGATGGAAGGAGGGTAGTGTATAAACCTACCAAAAACCTATTGGCCAACAACAAATCCCTCCTAAACGACTTCCTGGACAAAATGTGTCCATGCAATAGTGAAGGTGTAAACTTAGCAGTAGGAAGCCTGAACAATATATTTGACCTATTAGCTGACATATCAAATGTAAATTCCGGCAGAAAACCTAAGAAAACTAATAACAATGACAAATGGATTGATGAAGAATGCAAAAACCTAAGAAAGTAATTGAGAAACCTATCCAACCAAAACCACAGAGACACAGAAATCCTTAGCTTATGCCTTCACTATGGCGAAACACTAAAATAATACAGAAATACATTAAGAAAAAATAAGAAACACCATGTCAGAAAACAGCTCAATGTAATTGAAGAATCAATATAATCAAATCACTTCTGGGAAAATTGGAAAACACTAAACAAACAACAGCACGAAGAGCTATCTATCCAAAATCGAGATGTATGGATAAACCAATTTTCCAACCTTTTTGGCCATATAACAAAGAACCAAGATCAAATACATATACATGATAATTTACAAAACTTAGAATCAGCTATTAAATACTATCAGAACCCACATGATTCTCCAATTACATTGGATGAGCTACATGACAAAATGAAAACCCTCCAACCCAAAAAGTCCTGTGGTGTTGATGTATAATTAAAGTGGAATCAACAGCAATCTTGGAAAAATCTTCTGCAGTATCATTAACAGCAGACTCCAACATTTCCTCAGTGAAAACAATGTTCTGAGAATACCGTAGAACAGACCACGTATACACCCTGCACAACCATATTGACAAACAAACAAAACAAAACAAAAGAAAAGTCTTCTCATGCTTTGTTGATTTCCAAAAAGCTTTTGACTCAATTTGGCATAATGGTCTGCTATACAAATTGATGGAAAGCGGAGTTGGGGGGAAAACATACAGTCGTGAAAAAGTAAGTACACCCCCTGGAAAGTTGTCTTATTTTGTACATTTTTGGACAGATGTACAGTGGGGAAAAAAAGTATTTAGTCAGCCACCAATTGTGCAAGTTCTCCCGCTTAAAAAGATGAGAGAGGCCTGTAATTTTCATCAAAGGTACACGTCAACTATGACAGACAAAATGAGAAAAATCACATTGTAGGATTTTTTATGAATATATTTGCAAATTATGGTGGAAAATAAGTATTCGGTCAATAACAAAAGTTTCTCAATACTTTACCCTTTGTTGGCCCTGACACAGGTCAAACGTTTTCTGTAAGTCTTCACAAGGTTTTCACACACTGTTGCTGGTATTTTGGCCCATTCCTCCATGCAGATCTCCTCTAGAGCAGTGATGTTTTGGGGCTGTCGCTGGGCAACACGGACTTTCAACTCCCTCCAAAGATTTTCTATGGGGTTGAGATCTGGAGACTGGCTAGGCCACTCCAGGACCTTGAAATGCTTCTTACGAAGCCACTCCTTCGTTGCCCGGGAGGTGTGTTTGGGATCATTGTCATGCTGAAAGACCCAGCCACGTTTCATCTTCAATGCCCTTGCTGATGGAAGGAGGTTTTCACTAAAAATCTCACGATACATGGCCCCATTCATTCTTTCCTTTACACGGATCAGTCGTCCTGGTCCCTTTGCAGAAAAACAGCCCCAAAGCATGATGTTTCCACCCCCATGTTTCACAGTAGGTATGGTGTTCTTTGGATGCAACTCAGCATTCTTTGTCCTCCAAACACGACGAGTTGAGTTTTTATCAAAAACGTATATTTTGGTTTCATCTGACCATATGACATTCTCCCAATCCTCTTCTGGATCATCCAAATGCACTCTAGCAAACTTCAGACGGGCCTGGACATGTACTGGCTTAAGCAGGGGGACACGTCTGGCACTGCAGGATTTGAGTCCCTGGCGGTGTAGTGTGTTACTGATGGTAGGCTTTGTTACTTTGGTCCCAGCTCTCTGCAGGTCATTCACTAGGTCCCCCCGTGTGGTTCTGGGATTTTTGCTCACCGTTCTTGTGATCATTTTGACCCCACGGGGTGAGATCTTGCGTGGAGCCCCAGATCGAGGGAGATTATCAGTGGTCTTGTATGTCTTCCATTTCCTAATAATTGCTCCCACTGTTGATTTCTTCAAACCAAGCTGCTTACCTATTGCAGATTCAGTCTTCCCAGCCTGGTGCAGGTCTACAATTTTGTTTCTGGTGTCCTTTGACAGCTCTTTGGTCTTGGCCATAGTGGAGTTTGGAGTGTGACTGTTTGAGGTTGTGGACAGGTGTCTTTTATACTGATAACACGTTCAAACAGGTGCCATTAATACAGGTAACGAGTGGAGGACAGAGGAGCCTCTTAAAGAAGAAGTTACAGGTCTGTGAGAGCCAGAAATCTTGCTTGTTTGTAGGTGACCAAATACTTATTTTCCACCAGAATTTGCAAATAAATTCATAAAAAATCCTACAATGTGATTTTCTGGATTTTTTTCTCTCAATTTGTCTGTCATAGTTGACGTGTACCTATGATGAAAATTACAGGCCTCTCTCATCTTTTTACGTGGGAGAACTTGCACAATTGGTGGCTGACTAAATACTTTTTTTCCCCACTGTATATGTAATCTTCATTTCAACACTATTGACAGATAAAGTTAATCGAATGTAACAAATGACACTGAAAGACTATACTTTGCAATCAACAGAAATGCAATTTCATGGTGCAGAAAAGACAAGTACACCCTAGCTTCAATACCTGGTGTTACAAATATCCATGTGTCCAAATATATATAAAATACACCCCCTGGAAAGTGGTCTTGTTTATATATACAAATAAAAAAATACCACTTTCCAGGGGCTGTACTTACATTTTCACATGACTGTAGGACATTATAAAATTAATGTACACAAACAACAAATGTGCAGTTAAAATTGGCAATAAACTTACAGATTTCTTGCCTCAGGGCCATTGGGTGAGACAGGGATGCAGCTTGAGCCCCACCCTCTTTCAACATATATATCAATGATTTGACAAGGTCACTAGAACAGTCTGCAGCACCCGACCTCACCATACAAGACTCGGAAATCAAATGTCTACTGTTTGCAGATTATCTGGTGCTTCTGTCCATAACGAAGGAGGGCCTACAGCAGCACCTAGATCTTCTGCAGAGATTATGTCAGACTTGGGCCCTGACAGTGAAACTCAGTAAGACAAAAATGATGGTTCCAAAAAAGGTCCAGTAGCCAGGACAACAAATACAAATTCCTTCTAGACACTGTTACTCCAGAGCACACAAAGAAGTATACATACCTCGGCCTAAACATCAACACCACAGGTAATTTCCACAAGGCTGTGAACGATCTAAGCTATCAAAAAATAACATAAAACTTGACATATCAATAAGGATCTGGCTAAAAATACTTAAATGAGTTATAGAACCCATTGCCCTCTATGGTTGTGAGGTCTGTGGTCCACTCACCAACAAAGAATTCACAAAATGGGACAAACACCCAATTGAGACTTTGTATGCAGAACTCTGCAAAAATATATAGTTGAAGTCGAAAGTTTACATACACTTACGTTGGAGTCATTAAAACTCATTTTTCAACCACTCCACAAATTTCTTGTTAACAAACTATAGTTTTGGCAAGTTGGTTAGGACATCTGCTTTGTGCATGACACAAGTAATTTTTCCAACAATTGTTTACAGACAGATTATTTCACTTATAATTCAATGTATCACAATTCCCGTGGGTCAGAAGTTTACACACACTAAGTTGACTGTGCCTATAAACAGCTTGGAAAATTCCAGAAAATGATGTCATGGCTTTAGAAGCTTCTGATAGGCTAATTGACATAATTTGAGTCTATTGGAGGTGTACCTGTGGATGTATTTCAAGGCTTACCTTCATACTCAGTGCCTATGTGCTTGACATCATGGGAAAATCAAAAGAAATCAGCCAAGTCCTCAGAAAAATAATTGTAGACCTCCACAAGTCTGGTTCATCCTTGGGAGCAATTTACAAACACCTGAAGGTACCACGTTCATCTATACAAACAATAGTATGCAAGTATAAACACCTTGGGACCACGCAGCCGTCATACTGCTCAGGAAGAAGACGCGTTCTGTCTCCTAGAGATGAACGTACTTTGGTGTGAAAAGTGCAAATCAATCCCAGAACAACAGCAAAGGACCTTGTGAAGATGCTGGAGGAAATAGGTACAAAAGTATCTATATTCACAGTAAAACGAGTCCTATATCGACATAACCTGAAAGGCCGCTCAGCAAGGAAGATGCCACTGCTCCAAAACCGCCATAAAAAAGCCAGACTACGGTTTGCTACTGTACATGGGGACTTTTTGAAATATTGTCCTCTGGTCTGATGAAACAAAAATAGAACTGTTTGGCCATAATGACCATCGTTATGTTTGGTGGAAAAAGGGTGTTGCTTGCAAGCCGAAGAACACCATCCCAACTGTGAAGCACGGGGGTGGCAGCATCATGCTATGGGGGTGCTTTGCTGCAGGAGGGACTGGTGCACTTCACAAAATAGATGGAATCATGAGGAAGGAAAATTATGTGGATATATTGAAGCAACATCTCAAGACATCAGTCAGGAAGTTAAAGCTTGGTCGCAAATGCATCTTCCAAATGGACAATGACCCCAAGCATACTTCCAAAGTTGTGCCAAATTGGCTTAAGGACAACAAAGTCAAGGTATTGGAGTGGCCATCACAAAGCCCTGACCTCAATCCTATAGAACATTTGTGGGCAGAACTGAAAAAGCGTGTGCGAGCAAGGAGGCCTACAAACCTGACTCAGTTACACCAGCTCTGTCAGGAGGAATGGGCCAAAATT
The DNA here is from genome assembly GCF_964263955.1 of Coregonus lavaretus. Lineage (NCBI taxonomy): Eukaryota > Metazoa > Chordata > Actinopteri > Salmoniformes > Salmonidae > Coregonus > Coregonus lavaretus. The sequence continues at coordinate 45,582,477 of NC_139988.1, read as the reverse complement.
CACCCAACTTATTCTGGGAAGCTTGTGGAAGGCTACCCAAAACGTTTGATCCAAGTAAAACAATTTAAAGGCAATGCTACCAAATTCTAATTGAGTGTATGTAAACTTCTGACTCACTGGGAATGTGATGAAAGAAATAAAAGCTGAATATTATTCTAACATTTCACATTCTTAAAATAAAGTGGTGATCCTAACTGACCTAAGACAGGGAATTTTTACCAGGATTAAATGTCAGGAATTGTGAAAAACTGAGTTTAAATGTATTTGGCTAAGGTGTATGTACATTTCCGACCTCAACTTTACTTTGTGTGCAACACAAAACCCCAAACAATCCATACAGAGCAGAATTAGGACTATACCTGCTAGTTATCAATATCCAGAAAAGAGCTGTTAAATTATACAACCACCTAAAAGGAAGCAATGTTAACACATTCCACCACAAAGCCCTCACCTACAGAGAGATTAACCTAGAGAAGATTCCCCTCAGCCAGCTGGTTCTTGGGCTCTATTCACAAACATAAACAGACCCCACAGAGCCCCAGGACAGCAACACATTTAGACGCAACCAAATTATGACAAAGGAAAAAGATAACTATTAGAAAGAATCAACCGAAAAATAGAGCACATTGGAATGCTATCTGGCCATAAACAGAGAGTACACAGTGGCTGAATACCTTACCACTGTGACTGACCCAAAATTAAGAAAATCCTTGACTATGTACAGACTCAGTGAGCATAGCCTTGCTATTGAGAGAGGCCACCATAGGCAGACCTGGCTCTCGTGAGAACACAGGGTAAGTGAACACTGTCCACAAAATGAGGTGGAAACTGAGCTGCACTTCCTAACCTCCTGCCAAATGTATGACCCAGTGGAGGCTGCTGAAGGGAGGACGGCTCATAATAATGTCTGGAACGGAGCAAATGGAATGGCATCAAACACATGGAAGCCATGTATTTCATGCCATTCCACTCATTCTTCTCCAGCAATTACCATGAGCCCGTCCTCCCCAATGAAAGTGCCAACAACTTCCTGTCGTATGACCACATTAGAGATACGTATTTCCCACAGATCACACAGACCTACAAAGAACTTGAAAACCAGACAAACATTGATAAACTCCCATAGCTGTTAGGCGAAATACCTCAGTGTGCAATCACAGCAGCAAGATTTGTGGCACATTGCCATGATAAAGGGGCAACAACCAATGGAGCACAAACAACATTGGAAATACCATTAACATTTATCTGTTTATTTTTTTTCTCTTTCATACTTGCATATTGTTTGCATAATGTTACAACACTGCACACAGCCAATAATATAGCATTTGAAATGTCTCTATTCTTTTAAAACTTTTGTGATGTGGAATGTTTACTGTTAATTTGTTTATTTCCCTTGTTTATTTCCCTTGCTTTGGCAATGTAAACATATGTTTCCCATGCCAATAAAGCCATTTGAATTGAACAGAGAAATTAGAGAGAGAGAGAGAGAGAGAGAGAGAGAGAGAGAGCGAGAGAGAGAGAGAGAGAGAGAGAGAGAGAGAGAGAGAGAGAATCTGTGTAACTTTGTGCTGACTGAAGTCCAAGTGCCTCATTTATCAATATTGCGTAGAAACTATTCTAAAATACTATGTTCGTACGCATAGAAAACTGTGATTTATCAAACAATCCCACAAGGGTCATACGCACACCGGTAGGAGATAACCATTGATAAATAGTAATTGTTCTCAGCCGCTGTGCCCGTGCACGACCTAAGCTATTTGCAAGCTCCCGTTGAAAAGTGCCCGTTGCCAAAATCCAAGGGTGAATAGCACTTGGATGTGCATTGGAATGGCATGTGTTTGCCTTTTTAAAGTAGGTCTTAAATCTTCGCAAAATGTATATATGTTTTTTTGGGGGAAACAATATCTCATAAGCTCTAAAAACTCTCTAAAAACTCTAAACTCTCTCATTTATTTTCCGATTTCCGATTTCCCATGATTTCAGTCTTTTCAACAATGTTTCACATTCACATGTGCCTCTAATTTAACAAATTACTAGTACTTTATATGGATTATTATCATAACAAATGCACTGATGCACAAATTATATATAGCCTGTCAAGATATGTTGCATGAATTCACAGTAGAAATACAATTAAATCGAAAAATGACTTAATTATTACTCTCACAATTTCAACATATATTTTTGACAAGCAGTTCCCTTATTCTACCACTTGGCACTGTGTGTATGCACACTCTCAAGCAAACGTTCAAATTGATAAATCTCACACTTTGCGTGGAAATTATTATTATTATTATTTTTATTTTTTTGTCATTTAGCAGACGCTCTTATCCAGAGCGACTTACAGGAGCAATTAGGGTTAAGTGCCTTGCTCAAGGGCACATCGACAGATTTTTCACCTAGTCAGCTCGGGGATTAGAACCAGCGACCTTTACGGTTACTGGCACAAAGCTCTTAACCACTAAGCTACCTGCCGCCATCTCATGCATGGTCTACTCACAGATTTGTGCCTACGCATGACTGATAAATGAGGACCCTGGCAACTGCATGTTCATTTGGGTCCTTTGTACTTCTTTACTTTACAGGTGACTTCCTCATGAAGCTGGTTGAGAGAATGTCAAGAGTGTGCAAAGCTATCATCAAGGGTGGCTATTTGAAGAATCTCAAATATAAAATATATTTTGATTTGTTTAACACTTTTTTGGTTACTACATGATTCCATATGTTATTTCATAGTTTTGATGTCTTCACTATTATTCTACAATGTAGAAAATAGTAAAAAATTAAGAAAAACCCTTGAATGAGTAGGTGTTCAATAAACACTTTTGACCAGTAGTGTAATTGACATATTAATTGACATACATACTTACCTGAGTATTTTCCTTGTAGTTTCCGTATAATAACCTCTTTGTAATGTAGTTTAAAGTGTCCCCCTCATGTTGGCTGTATGGACAGAGCACAAGGAGCTATATTGCAGCCATTATACTGTAGGTACACTAATCCTGCTGTTTAAATGTACTATACCACCACTGCCTATTAGTCCTGGACAAGGCTGCTCTTGCTCAGATTAATTAATAAAGGTTATGTATAAGTAATGTTAACTAACAAGTGAATGCTTTGTGGGCAGCAGCCCAGCTGATTACATAATCATTATAGTTTGATCCTGTACAGTGGGCTTTGGAGACTCTAGTAGAATGCAAAGAGAGTGAAGAGATGAGTTTCTGTTCTTTGTGAGCTGTAGATACAGTAGTCTATATATGTTGAGTCTATAGGCTGTACAGTATAGTACAGTACGGTACAGTACAGTATAGAACAGTACAGAACAAAACATGAGATTCAATGCAATGATACTGAACATACCAAGGTCTTCATTTTGGTTTGATATGACCATGGCAATTTCTATAGCTTATTTGTGATTTTGAGAAACCACGCCAAGGACACTGAGCCTTTATTTGGGTAATATAGAGATGCCAGAACTTTGGACAAACCTATGCTTCTAGGGAACTCATTCACACATTGACACATGAAAATGCACTTCACAAAAATCACACACACTTAAGAACGCACACAAACATGTGCACACACACACACACACACACACACACAATCATGGCCCACATTATTAAATGCTATTTTATTGAATCTGAAACACTTTCTCATTCTGCCTGAATGAGAAATCTTTATTTAATTTTTTTTGCAACAGTTTAACCAAGCGAGGGAAGGTCATGTTGCCACTGTGGCATGGTCTGGAGAACACTGAATTATGTATACAATGTATTCAATTATGTGTACAATCAAAGGCAAGCTATTTCAAAGCTCTCCCTGTGCAGTGTATCAAGGGCTCAAAGGGATATATTGATCATATGGGGAAATGAGGCCACAGTGGCAGAGGTGGAGTCATGTAAGTTTCTACAGATCCATGTAAGTTCCTCTATTCACTTTATCCGGTGGGGCTCTATCGTGGGCATGGTGAATGGCATTGTGAACAAGGACAAGGACATATATTTGATTTCAACTACTGTAGGTTTTCTGAGAACTGGCCAAATCTATGTATGTACTTGTCGTTGTTAGACAACGGCATTCACCATGCCCACAATAGAGCCCCAATGGATAAAGCACAGAGGAACTTACATGGCTCTGTAGAAACTTACATGGCTCCAGCTCTGCCACTGTCGCCTCATTTCCCCATATGATCAAGATTTCCCTTTGAGGCCTTGATACACTGCACAGGGAGAGACACACAGAGGGAGAAAGATAGTGAAAGAGGAACACAAGAGAAGAAGTGACAGAGCCAGGAAGATGGAAGATATTGAAAAAGAAGAGAGATTGAGAGATAGGAAAGAGAGGGAGATTCTCTGTCTGTTCTCTCACTGGAAGATGTGTGTGTCTTGCATATGTCCCTCCGGAGTTTGGAGGAGAGGAGTGAGAGAGGAACATCTGAGTCTCTTGTGTGTCTCTGCCACCTCTGGGCCACCCCTCTGCCTGCTGGCTTTCATTCAATTCTAATGGAAATGGATATCTCTTCTCCCCCTAGGGAGGGGAAGAGAGAGAGAAGGAGAGAGGGTCAGGGACATATAGAGAGAGGGGAAGAGAGAGAGAGATGGATTGGAGATGAGCATACAAGAGAGGAAGAGAGGAGAAGAGGTGTTCTGTTGGGTTCCCTAAGTTCTGTAGAGTATTGAAGACACACTGTCACCAAGTACTCTTAGGCCTGGTACTTTCAATCTTAATCCAACCATCCTGATCCTGTGTGTGTGTGTGTGTGTGAGTGTGTGTGTTTGTGTAGGTAATAATAATAATTTGGGTGCTTATATTTAACCTATTTCATGCGTGAGTGCGTGAGTGTGTGTGTGTGTGTGCGCTTGAGGGTGTGTGCGCTTGAGGGTGTGTGTGTGTGTGTCACATACTGTGTATGTGTGGTTGTACGGCAGCCCCGTGGAGTCTGTGAGCCTTGGCAGAACTCTTGCTCCTCTCATTCTCTCATTAGAAAAACAGACTCCAGCCATCACACTCCACAGCAGCAGGGAACCATTTACATAGTAATGATACCACACACACACATATGCACGCACACGCATGCACGCACACACACACACACAATCTACACACATACACTACCGACTACATCATTACTGAACTGAGGTACAAGTGTTGTTAATACGATTACATGGTGATAAATGCTTCATATTGTTATTAACGTTGTTGATGTTATTACTATAATAATTTGATTATTAAATGTAGCAGCAGTATTAGTAGTAGTAGTGTATTGTTTGTGCATGTGTGAGAGAGCTACAGAGTTTGTGTGAGTGTGTGGCTGCATCCTCTCTCCTCTCTCTGATATACATACCAATGACCCCTCACTCACTGTGCCAACTCCATGCTGTGAATTCCATCTAGCCAGAAAAACAAGGAGAGATGTTATGCAAATGTATGTGGAGTGGGTATTCTAGAAAATGTTGGCTGTTTGTGAAGGAGAGAGAGAGAGAGAGAGAGAGAGAGACAGAGAGACAGAGAGACAGAGAGACAGAGAGACAGAGAGACAGAGAGACAGAGAGACAGAGAGACAGAGAGACAGAGAGACAGAGAGACAGAGAGACAGAGAGACAGAGAGACAGAGAGACAGAGAGACAGAGAGACAGAGAGAGCAATGGGGACTAGCTACCTAAGGGAAAGATAAAAAGGGGAAAACTTAATGGTTGCAATCTGCAGTGCGAAGGTAGGTCTACTGTTCGAATCCCCGAGCCGACTAGGTGAAAAATCTGCTTCTGTAAGTCGCTCTGGATAAACAGCCAGGTCACCCGTGATACAAGTAAGTATTCGACGTCCATCTATGTCTGAGGACGTCGGGAGATGATGTGTAAACTGGCCACTAGGGGCAACAATGAGTGCTGTTACCTTCAAGTAGGTTTCGGTTTTGTTTGGGTGTTTTGGACAGGGGTGGTGGATGGGGTTAAGCATCTTCCTCTGCTGCTAAAGTTTGCATGTTCGAATCCAGCGATATAATATATTTTTTTGATTTTTCTTTTAAGCCTATCCCAAACCTTAACCCTTCCTTACCTTACCCATTCAGACTTAATGCCTAACCTTAAGATTTCTGAGTTAATGGCTAAACTTAACCCTAACCTTAAGCATCTGCCTTTGGTGCCACTGGTTGCATGTTCAAATCCAGTGATAGAAAGTTGTTATTGAGATGTTTGTTTTAAGCCTATCCCAAACCTTAACCCCTAGATCTTGTTGGGATAAGAGTGTCTGCTCTACCCAAAATTACAAACAAATAATTGCAGCATTACCGCAAAAATGGAAGAGGAAAGTGGAATGGGGAGAAAGTAAGGAACTTGTCTGTCGGCCTTGCATTAAAGAACATAATTGGTTAAAGAAAACTGTGATAAATAAAAAAGCACACCAGTTTAATTTAAGGACAAAAGGAATCATTAACATTTTAGTAGAAGCTCTTATCCAGAGCGCCTTACAGGAGCAATTAGGGTTAAGTGCCTTGCTCAAGGGCACATCGACAGATTTTTCACCTAGTCGGCTCGGGGATTAGAACCAGTGACCTTTTGGTTACTGGCACAACGCTCTTAACCACTAAGCTACCTGCCGCCACAGAAACAGCTGAAGGATTGCAATATTTACCTGGAGCTAACCCTACAGATAGCATTACTGGGTGATCTGAAAAGTCATAGTCAATTGATCAATAATATAATAATAATTTTAGCAAAAATTTTTATTTTCAATTTACAATCTGTAGAAACAATGAGAATAGAAAGGTTCAGAACTTTTGTAAAACATCACACTACAGTTGAAAAATATATTGCAAATAGAAATCCAATATGGATGGTGTTAAGAGATAGATGGGTGGTGTTGAATGGAGTTGAAGGATGGGATTAAAAACAACTAATAACAACAAGATTGAGAGCTTTTGTGAAAGAGCACAGAAAGATATGGCATATAGAAGCAAACCGGATGGACATCATGAAAATGATTGGAGAGGTTGAGGGTAGAGGAAGTTCAGGAGTAAAAACAAACAAAATAGAATTATTGTAAAATTGACTGTGTCCATAAAATGTATATAGTATATATAAGCTGGAAGTAGAGGCCTAAGCATTGTTGTTCACTAGTTTACTCCAAATAGGGAAGGGGTGGTGGGGTTGGAAAGTAATAAATGGAAATATATATATTTTTAAGGATATGTATATGTGTATGTATGTGTATGTCATATTGTTATTAACATACATACGTATATATATATATATATATATATATATATATATATATATATATATATATATAATATATATGTATGTATGTATGTATGTATGTATATACAGTGCTATGAAAAAGTATTTGCCCCCAAACCATCACACCACCACCACCATGCTTGATGATCATCCAGGTGCTTTTTGGCAAACTTGAGTCAACATTTTGGATGAGATGGGTCCCATTATGCCTGGCGAAAACCAAACACTGCATTCCACAGTAAGAACATCATACCAAAGGTCAAGCATGGTGGTGGTGGTGTGATGGTTTGGGGATGCTTTGCTGCCTCAGGACCTGGATGACTTGCCTTAATAGCAGGAACCATGAATTCTGCTCTGTATCAGAGAATTCTACAGGAGAATGTTAGACCATCCGTCTGTGAGCTGAAGCTGAAGCGCAGCTGGGTCATGCAGCAAGACAATAATCCAAAACACACAATCAAGTCTACATGAAAATAGCTAAAAAGCAACACATTTGAAGTTTTGGAATGGCCTAGTCAAAGTCCAGACCTAATCCCAATTGAGATGTTGTGGCTTGAAACGAGCAGTTCATGCTTGAAAACCCACACGTCACTGAGTTAAAGCAGTTCTGCATGGAAGAGTGGGCCAAAATTCCTCCACAGCGACGTGAGAGACTGATCAACAACTACAGGAAGCATTTGGTTGGAGTCATTGCAGCTAAAGGTGGCACAACCAGTTATTGAGTGTAAGGGGGCAATTACTTTTTCACACCGGGGAATTGGGTGTTGCATAACTTTGTTTATGAAATAAATTAAATAAATATGTAATTGTTGTGTTAATTGTTCACATATGTTCCCTTTATCTAATATTAGGTTTTGGTTGAAGATCTGATGACGTTCAGTATCACAAATATGCAAAAGTAGAGAAAATTAGAATGGGTGCAAATACTTTTTCATAGCACTCTATATGTATGTATGTATGTATGTATGTATGTATGTATGTATGTATGTATGTATGTATGTATGTATGTATGTATGTATGTATGTATGTATGTATGTATGTATGTATGTATGTATGTATGTATGTATGTATGTATGTATGTATGTATGTATGTATGTATGTATGTATGTATGTATGTATGTATGTATGTATGTATGTATGTATGTATGTATGTATGTATGTATGTGTGTGTGTGTATGTATATATATATATATATATATATATATATATATATATATATATATATATATATGCGAGAGAAAAAAAACATATGGGGGATTGGAAGTGATGCAGACTATTACATTTATTTATTTTATTTTACCTTTATTTAACTAGGCAATTCAGTTAAGAACAAATTATGATTTACAATGACGTCCTACACCGGCCTAACCCGGAAGACGCTAGGCCAATTGTGCGCCGCCCTATGGGACTCCCAATCACGGCCGGTTGTGATACAGCCTGGAATCGAACCAGGGGGTACATCTGTACATTGATGGAAGTTACAATCTATCAGCAATATACCCCCTAAAAAATAAAAAAATCAATGTTTAATATTTTTCAAAACATGGTGAACACGTACGCAGACACACAAACACACACCTACCCTGCTCTGTATACAGCACAATCAGCAGTAAAGAGAGTAGAGAAGACACAATGAGTGGAAAAAGCAGGTCACTTACTGTTTTTTTTCTTCATATGAATCCACTGCTCCTTCACTGAACAGAAAACATTGGTTTTACACTTACAGTAGAGCCCAATGACACTAACACACACCGGCTGCGACATCATCGTGCGTGCGTGCGTGTCTACGTTGCCTCTGCTTGTGTCCTCCTTCCACCCAATGCCTAGTGATCAGTAAAGCTCAGCTTAGTCCCAGTGCTCACACTACAATCAGCATATCCTTCAGTGCCTAAACACAGCACCTGCCACCACCCAACAATAACCTCCCTCTCTCTCTCTCTCTCTCTTTTTATCTTTCTCGCTTTCTCTTTGTCTACATAAAACATCAACATAAAAACATCCTTCTGGTCACTGGAATTGGTGGTCTGGTCACCAGACTCTGCCAGACTCTAGTGGCATCCCAACATTATTAAAAAGCAGATAGGATGCTGAGGGCATCACATGTGGACATTACAGTAGCTGGAAGAAATTGCGAAGCTCTGAACCTGTGTATCAAGACACCATAATTGCATCTATTAATTGCAAGGGCATTTGAAATCATTGTACAATATTGTCACACATTATGTATACTGGAAATGGACCATGATCCTGTGTTGTTGACTTGCGTTGTCTTTTATGTCAGTTACATCAGGTTGCGTCAATTTGGTACCATGCTGGATTCCCTGGCTCTGGGCATGTGGGGACTAGTCCAACCATTCATCTTCTCTGCCAGGCAAGAGAGTGCCAAAATGCCACCACTCTGATGATGGCATTAGCCCTATACGGTATGCCAAGAGGGGGTTGGACATTCTTAAGCCAATGAATCAAGGTTTAAATGTGTGCCAAATACCTCAACAAAGGAATTACATACTTCATGAGGGAGTGCTGCTAAACAATGGAAGTATTGCCAGTCAGAATAGTTGTATACAGTAGTTGACCATGTGTTAACAGTAAAACATATTCGACCGTGGTTTCCACATGGTTATCCACCAAACATTTGATATTGCCTCAATAATGTCTGTATTGGCTACTGAAAACTGAGAGAAATCTTTGCATTTTTAAATTTACGAACACATCTGTAAAATGTAAATATAAAACTAAGCTTTTCTGGAAGAACTGAACAAATGCTTCATTCATCAAACCCACTATCAAAATTCCCTTTTTCCAAAATGAGCTAATAATGGAAATGAATGCAATATTTGTAACAATGCATAACCAGGGAGGATACGGTTCACCAGAAACCGTAGGCTCTATTTTCATTTTCAAGCTCCACCAAATTCCCATCACAATTATGTCAATATCCAGGCAAACACACTTTCATTTCCTACAGAATGTAATATGTGTAATGTGGTTAAAAAAAAATTGACCCCCGTCCTCCTCTCCCTTCTCCCCATCCCCCCATCCCACCATCACCCCACCTTCCTCCCAATAAAAGTTTTGGCAGGCCTTAGCTGTTGTAATTGGCAGGCGGTTGCCGTGCCGATTGACTCCACCGTCCTGCAGGTCAAGAGTAATTTACTGTGCAGCCAAACACCCTAGCTGTTTTTTTCTTTCCGGCGTCCATATTGGAATTCCCATCCCGGCTGTATTACAAGGCGAGATGATGGCTTAATCCCTTGTTAATTAGAATAACATCTCCAGCAGCTGAGGCTGAGGGGCCACTAATGCCGAGCTCTGGAGCTCCCTCCGGAGAGGCTGCCTGGCTCGCTTGCCATGGCCCATAGAGGAGGGCTTGGCGCGGGCTCAGAGAGCTGGAGAGAGAGGGGGGCCCTGGATGCGCTCTGGATGAGGCGTGAAAGGCTGTCTAATCCGCTGTTGATGACTCTTGTGGGCTAATGGGGCTGCAGTGTGTTGGCAGGTCCGGCCAATCCACCATGATCTGGGTCAGAGTAAGACTGAAGGACGATTAAGGGTGTCCTCGAAGGGTGTTTAAATGCTGTACTAGCACACCTGTTGTAAGGGTGCATGCACTTTTGTTACAGATATTCCTTTGACTGGACATCGTAGTATGAAGCTGAAGAGCTTTATTGCGCAACAGTAAAGGCTAGCCATGAAAATTGTGTGTGTGCGCATGCGTGCTGAGTATGTGCATGTGTGTGTGTGTGTGTGTGTGTGTGTGTGTGTGTGTGTGTGTGTACATGGCTTCCTGATGAAATTCCTGGGGAAATTCCAGCATATTGTGCCCCTGTGCAATTATTACTCATATAGTAGCTGCAATCAAACTGTGTCAACGGTTCCTCCAAACACCATGAGTACACCAAGACACAATTTCTGACAGTAACTTTCCACCTTCAGCCCCTTCCAGGAGCAGATAATAGGAGGGAAAAGAGTCAGTATTCCCATGTCTCCCTCGTTACTGTACTTACAGTGGGTATTCAGACAGTCATTAGAGGAGAGTAGTCTGTATAATACAGAGCCAGCCCTCTTTTCTGCCTCTTCCTCTACCCAGCCTCCTGGAAAGACACAAACAGCAGGGAATTATCCCCCCAGCCCCCTGATGCTACTCTACCTGTGTGTCAGAGATAGAGAGAGAGAGAGAGAGAGAGAGAGAGAGAGAGAGAGAGCGAGAGAGAGAGAGAGAGAGAGAAAGTGAGAAAGATACTCATCTTCCACACTTAAAAACATGGTTGACTCACAATACAAATGTACATGGTTCCCAGCATTTTCTGAGCAAAATTCTCTGAAACAATGAAAATGACTAATCTGTTATGTTACACAAGGGGAACAATTATTTGGCTCCATTGTCCAGTATAATTCAGTCTCAGCTATCTGAACATAAAATCATATTTTCACCACATTATTGTATTTCACTTCAATATGCATCCAATAAATTAGATTTGACCATCATAAACGTGCCTTAGCAATAACCAAGATTGCTATTATGCCTTATATTCTTAATGTTTCACATCTGTACTTAGTTGAGTCAAAACTACAGCCAACTGACAATACTACAGCTTGAAAGAGGGACAGAAATATACACTGAACAAAAATATAAATGCAACATGTAAAGTGTTGGTCCCATGTTTCATGAGCTGAAATAAAAAGATCCCAGAAATGTTCCATAGGCACAGAAACCTTATTTCTCTCAAATGATGTGCACACATTTTTGCCAAGATAACCTTATTGCTCTCAAATTATGTACACACATTTTTGCCAAGATAATCCATCCACCTGACAGGTGTGGCATATCAAGAAGCTGATTAAACAGCCTGATCATTACACAGGTAAAGCTTGTGCTGGGGACAATAAAAGGCCACTCTAAAATGTTCAGTTTTGTCACACAACACAATACCACAGATTTCTCAAGATTTGAGGGAGTGTTCAATTGGCATGATGACTGCAGGAATCTCCACCAGAGCTGTTGTTAGATAATGTAATGTTAATTTCTCTACCGTAAGTCACCTCCAACGTTGTTTTAGAGAATTTGGCAGTACGTCCAACCGGCCTCACAACCGCAGACCATGTGTATGGCGTCGTGTGGGCGAGCGGTTTGTGGTTTTGCAACGTTGTGAACAGAGTGTCCCATGGTGGCGGTGAGGTTATGGTATGGGCAGGCATAAGCTACGAACAACGACCACAATTGCATTTTATCGATGGCAATTTGAATGCACAGAGATACCGTGACGAGATCCTGAGGCCCACCTCATGTTTCAGCATGATAATGCACAGCCCCATGTCGCAAGGATCTATACACAATTCTTGGAAGTGGACAATGTCCCAGTTTTTCCATGGCCTGCATACTCACCAGACATGTCACCCATTGAGCATGTTTGGGATGATCTGGATAGACCTGTATGACAGTGTGTTCCAGCCCCTACCTTTTTTTAAGGTATCTGTGACCAACAGATTCATATTGGTATTCCCAGTCATGTGAAATCCATAGATTAGGGCCGAATGCATTTATTTCAATTGACTGATTTATTTGAACTGTTGCGTTTATATTTTTGTTCAGTACATTTATACACTACATGGCCAAAAGTATGTGGACACCTGCTTGTCGAACCTCTAATTCCAAAATCAGGGGCATTAATATGGCATTGGTCCCCCCTTTGCTGCTATGACAGCCTCCACTCTTCTGGGAAGGCTTTCCACTAGATGTTGGAACACTGCTGCGGGGACTTGCTTCCATTCAGACACAAGAGCATTAGTGAGGTTGGGCACTGATGTTGGGCGATTAGGCCCGCAGTCGGCGTTCCAATTCATCCCAAAGGTGTTCGATGGAGTTGAGGTCAGTGCTCTGTGTAGGCCAGTCAAGTTCTTTCACACCGATCTTGACCAACCATTTCTGTATTGACCTCGTTTTGTGCACGGGGGCATTGTGATGCTGAAACAGGAAAGGGCCTTCCCCAAACTGTTGCCACAAAGTTGGAAGCACAGAATTGTCTAGAATGTCATTGTATGCTGTAGTGTTAAGATTTCCCTTCACTGGAATTAAGGGGCCTAACCCGAACCATGAAAAATAGACCCAGACCTTTATTCCTCCTCAACCAAACTTTTCAAATGGCATTATGCATTTGGGCAGGTAGAGTTCTCCTGGCATCCGCCAAACCCAGATTCATCCGTCGGGACTGCCAGATGGTGAAGCGTGATTCATCACTCCAGAGAACGCGTTTCCACTGCTCGGCGAGCTTTACACCACTCCAGCCGATGCTTGGCTTTGCACATGGTGTTCTTAGGCTTGTGTGCGGCTGCTCGGTCAAACACATTTCATGAAGCTTCCAACAAACAGTTCTTGTGCTGAAGTAGCTTCCAGAGGCAGTTTGGAACTCGGTAGTGAGTGTTGCAACCGAGGACAGGCGATTTTTATGCGCTACGCGCTTCAGCACTTGGCAGTCCCTTTCAGTGAGCTTGTGTGGCCTACAACTTCGCAGATGAGCCGTTGTTGCTTCTAGATGTTTCCACCTCACGATAACAGCACTTGACCTGGGCAGCTCTTGCAGGACAGACATTTGATGAACTGACTTGTTGTAAAGGTGGCATCCTATGACGATGCCATATTGAAAGTCACTGAGCTCTTCAGTAAGGCCATTCTACTACCAATGTTTGTCTATGGAGATTGCATGGCTGTGTGCTCGATTTTATACACCTGTCAGCAACAGGTGTGGCTGAAATAGCCAAATCCACTCATTTGAAGGTGTGTCCACATACCTTTCTATATATAGTGTATATAAACTACCTCTTAAATAACCATGCCATGGAGGTACTCTGGGAGCAAGCAAATTCATGTTTGCATGTTTATCAGTATTGTAAAGAGTACGATACTGATAATGTATGTGTCACGTTTGATTTTTTAAAAAAATACAAATAATGCAAATAATAATCATAGTATTAAAAGTAAAAAAATATATAAAAAAAACATGACATAACTAAGTAAATTACAAAAAAAATTGCATGGCACCAAAAAACGAACACAGCAATACAGGAGGAAAAAACCATGGTCATCAAAAGGCAATTGAAATGAATGCATACAATAGATACATTTTTTATTATTGTTTGTATCAATTTGAAACACCTGACCCTTTTGCACTGATCTCGTGGGTTGTCACAGAACACAACAAATATCTGGTCCGTAGTTCCAAATGAGTCATGAACTTGTCTATCATCGTGAAAAAGAAGAGCGAGATGGAAGAAGAAGAAGAAGAAGAAGAAGAAGAAGAAGAAGAAGAGAAGAAGAAGAAGAAGAAGAAGAAGAAGAAGAAGAAGAAGAAGAAGAAGAAGAAGAAGAAGAAGAAGAAGAAGAAGAAAGAAGAAGAAGAAGAAGAAGAAGAAGAAGAAGAAGAAGAAGAAGAAGAAGAAGAAGAAGAAGAAGAAGAAAATTAAAGTGAGAGTGTGAATGGAAAAATGTGATGCAAAGAGAGAGAAATAAAAAAGCTAGACAGAGAGAATATTACAAAGAAGAATAGCAAGGAAAAGAGAAAAAGAGAGAGGGAGAGGGAAAATGAGAGCTAGAGATAAAGGAAGATAGAGAGAGAAAAAGCTGTGTGCCCCTCCGGCTCAACCTGTTAAAGTGGCTTTATTAGGAGTCAGGGACTGATCACACTGCTAAGTGACCCGCCAAGGTCAGGATGAAGGGCAGCGGCTGTAATTAGTATGCACTTTGGCGCAGCAGGGCTGCGCTAGGCTACACTGACATTAGTATGCTCCTCTATGGGGCAGGGCTATGCTATGCTACCATTGTTCCGCCACAATCAAATTAGCCCCACTGATGAGGCCTGAGCTCTGTGACCTCAGAGCCTGCATGGCTTTCTAGTGACAGAAATGACAATGGCGCAAAAGAGTATGTGTGCCACACTCTTTGGGGACAGTGGGGCTCACATACTGATTTCTGATTATAGCAGCTCTTTATTTATATATTTTCTCCCGGTGAACGTAATTGAAATGAGGTGTTGGCTGCAATATGTGAAATGGATGCCCCTCTGGCTCTGTGACATTGGCCATCTAAACCTCGGTACTGGTTGACGTGGAGTGGACATCAACAAAATGTGTGCGTGCGTGCTTGCGTGCGCACGTGTGAATGTGTGTACGTGTGTGCGCGTGTACGTGTGTGTTTGTGAGTCATGTCTCAGACATTGGCAGTCAGTTCAGACTCCCCCTCCCTCCCCATGCTCTCCCTCGCCCATATTGTGTGATTTAGTGAGATAAGATGTGATAGACGATGCAGGCTGTTGTTAATGCACCATGGGGTCCACAATAGAACTGCGCCGCACCTCTGAGGGTAGCATGAATCAGGTGGACAAAAAAGGAGAGGAAATTAGATATGCAGCATACCAATTTTACAGTCCCAGCCTCTGAGATTGAAATAGCCTAGATTAATGTATCATATCTTCTATCTACACTGTCCCCACCGAATCAAGTCTAATATATTGAGCAGATTTGCGGAACAAGACTTTATCTAAGGGAGTTCTCCAAAAGCTGTGCTGACCCCGGGATTTGATTTGGTTCAGGGATGTTTCTGTCGAGGAGCGAGACTCCAATGCTGTTAAAGAAATATAAACTCAGATTGCACAATTATATTGGGGATGATTGCAGATAGGGTGTCAGTGTGCCACTGATACATGCTGAATGTTCTCACAGAGGAGTGAAAAGGAGGAAGGGAACAGGTAGGTAGGCTACTGGCCTAAAATATTAATATATTTCCCTGTGTATTTGATGTCTCCAAGACAGTTACAGAGAATGCTAGTGAGACTGTCCTTGAATTTTAAAATAATCATGTCAAACATTGAAGCTATCCTATAACATTCCTGACTTTACAGAAGGTAAACATCCATTGTTATAGAAATAAACCGATCTGTACATTGACGGCTAGCTAGTTCTTTTTTAGGTCTTAAACTCCTGGCCATTTGTCTTGCCCATTGGTCTCAATGGCTTTATTTACACAATGGAGCATTTCAGGCAATATTTTTGTGGTTGCTACCCCATAGATACCCTAACAGAGAGATAAGAAAATAAAACAATTTATATCAACTGATATTTGTATTCCCTTGCTTTGTTCCATAGACATTTCTTCAAATTAATTTCAGATTGATTTACCTGGTCAAAGTCTCTCTCTCTCTCTATCTCTCTCTCTCTCTCTCTCTCTCTCTCTCTCTCTCTCTCTCTCTCTCTCTCTCTCTCTCTCTCTCTCTCTCTCTCTCTCTCTCTCTCTCTCTCTCTCTCTCTCTCTCTCCGCCTGTGAGTGGGGGGACAAAGGGGTAGTTTCTACACAATATTGATCAATGAGGCATCTGGACTTCAGAGTCAGCACATAGTTACACAGATTCTATCTCTCTCTCTCCCCCTGCGAGTGGGGGGGCAAAGGCGCAGGTGCTTGGGCACAGGTAGACCCCTAACTGTTCCACAGTCTCTCTCTCTCTCTCTCTCTCTCTCTCTCTCTCTCTCTCTCTCTCTCTCTCTCTCTCTCTCTCTCTCTCTCTCTCTCTCTCTCTCTCTCTCTCTCTCTCTCTTCTCCCTTCCCATTCTTGTCAAGCAGCCATCTTGGATAGTGATAGTCCATCCTCTACATACATACTTTTTTCCCCCACTGTATGTCTTATCAGACAATAGTCTGAGTAGTAGATTCTGAGGAGTGGATATTGTTATTATCTCATAGAGTGCAACAATCTGAGACTAGGGCTGTGATTTAATTCATAGTGCACCATACTTGGCAGCTGAGAATGTGGCTTTTAAAGGACATTTCCCAGACATTCGTGGACATCGCATTAACGGTAAACCCTGCAGATGTTGGCTCAATCGGAAAATACCTTTCAACATGGCGCAACTTTGGTTTTAGAAGTGGGTGGGGGGACATAATATATATGTATATATATATATATATTACATATACAGTGGCTTGCGAAAGTATTCACCACCCTTGGCATTTTTCCTATTTTGTTGCCTTACAACCTGGACTTAAAATGGATTTTTGGGGGGTTTGTATCAATTGATTTACACAACATGCCTACCACTTTGAAGATGCAAAACATTTTTTGGGGTGAAACAAACAAGAAATAAGAAAACTTGAGCGTGCATAACTTTTCACCCCCCCAAGGTCAATACTTTGTAGAGCCACCTTTAACAGCAATTACAGCTGCAAGTCTCTTGGGGTATGTCTCTATAAGCTTGGCACATCTAGCCACTGGGATTTTTGCCCATTCTTCAAGGCAATACTGCTCCAGCTCCTTCAAGTTGAATGGGATCAGCTGGTGTACAGCAATCTTTAAGTCATACCACAGATTCTCAATTGGATTGAGGTCTGGGCTTTGACTAGGCCATTCCAAGACATTTAAAGGTTTCCCCTTAAACCACACGATTAATGCTTTAGCAGTATGCTTAGGGTCATTGTCCTGCTGGAAGGTGAACCTCCGTCCAAACAGGTTTCCCTCATGAAATTCCCTGTATTTAGCGCCATCCATCATTCCTTCAATTCTGACCAGTTTCCCAGTCCCTGCCGATGAAAAACATCCCCACAGCAGGATGCTGCCACCACCATGCTTCACTGTGCGGATGGTGTTCTCGGGGTGATGACAGGTGTTGGGTTTGCGCCAGAAATAGCGTTTTCCTTGATGGCCAAAAAGCTCAATTTTAGTCTCATCTGAACAGAGTACCTTCTTCCATATGTTTGGGGAGTCTCCCACATGCCTTTTTGGCGAACACCAAACGTGTTTGCTTATTTTTTTTCTTTAAGCAATGGCTTTTTTATGGCCACTCTTCCGTAAAGCCCAGCTCTGTGGAGTGTATGGCTTAAAGTGGTCCTATGTACAGATACTCCAATCTCCGCTATGGAGCTTTGCAGCTCCTTCAGGGTTATCTTTGGTCTCTTTGTTATCTCTTTGATTAATGCCCTCCTTTCCTGGGCCGTGAGTTTTGGTGGGCGGCCCTCTCTTGGCAAGTTTGTTGTGGTGCCATATTCTTTCAATTTTTTAATAATGGATTTAATGTTCAAAGTTTCGGATATTTTTTTATAACCCAACCCTGATCTGTACTTCTCCACAACTTTGTCCCTGACCTGTTTGGAGAGCTCCTTGGTCTTCATGGTGCCGCTTGCTTGGTGGTACCCCTTACTTAGTGGTGTTGCAGACTCTGGGGCCTTTCAGAACAGGTGTACATATACTGAGATCATGTGACAGATCACGTGACACTTAGATTGCACACAGGTGGACTTTATTTAACTAATTATGTGACTTCTGAGGGTAATTGGTTGCACCAGATCTTATTTAGGGGCTTCATAGCAAAGGGGGTGAATAAATATGCACGCACCACTTTTCCGTTATTTATATTTTTTGAATTTTTTTAAACATGTAATTTTTTTCATTTCACTTCACCAATTTGGGCTATTTTGTGTATGTTCATTACATGAAATGCTAATAAAAATCCATTTAAATTACAGGTTATAATCCAACAAAATAGGGAAAACACCAAGGGGGATGAATACAGTTGCAAGGCACTGTATACAGTAGCAGTCAAAAGTGTGGACACACCTACTCATTCCATGCTTATTTTTTATTTTTACTATTTTCTACATTGTAGAATAATAGTGAAGACATCAAAATGATGAAATAACAAATATGGAATCATGTAGTAAGCAAAAAATTGTTCTTTCTTAAGGATCGGACACTTTTTTTCAATTTCCGCCTTAAATGACATACCCAAATTAACTGCCTGTAGCTCAGGACCTGAAGCAAGGATATGCATATTCTTGATACCATTTGAAAGGAAATGGAAATGTGAAATTAAAGTAGGAAAATATAACACATTAGATCTGGTAAAATATAATACAAACAAATTTGTATTAATTTTCTTATGCAAGAGAAAGGCAACAATATAATATTACAGTTCAGACGGAATTTAGATTTTGGCAGCAGTGTGTGTGCAAAGTTTCAGATTGATCTAGTGAAGCATTGCAATACTGGACTATTTTGTATCAAGTCTGCCCAAATGTGCCGAATTGGTCAATTGATACATTTTCAAGTATTTAACTATAGAGAACATACAAACATGATATGGTAATGCAAAAATGTAAGTTTACACACTCCCAGGAATGTCATACATGATGAATCATTAGCTTATACACTAACTTTCACATATCTAAATGCGGGGTGGGTGTGGAGCCAGAGACAGCAGGGGTTCGAACTGTAGAACCCAGTTGATTTTATCAAACAAAACTATGCTGCATTTTATCTCTGGGACCCTTAGGATGACAAATCAGAGCAAGATTACTGAATGTAAGTACATTATTTACCTTCAGAGGTGAATGTATCAAACCAGTTGCCATGATGCATTTTTTGTTGTTGTGCACTCTCCTCAAACAATAGCATTGTATTTTTTCACTGTAATTGCTACTGTAAATTGGAAAGTGCAGTTAGATTAACAATATTTAAAGCTTTCTGCACATATAAGACATGTCTATTTCCTGTAAAGGTTGCTGTTAATTACAACAGTAATGCTAATCACATTAGTGTACGTTAGCTCAACCGCCCCATATACGGGACACTGATCCCATAGAGGTTAAACAAATCAAAATGTATTTTATGTTTGAGATTCTTCAAATAGCCACCCTTTGCCTTGATGACAGCTTTGCACACTCTTGGCATTCTCTCAACCAGCTTCATCTGGAATGCTTTTCCAACAGTCTTGAAGGAGTTCCCACATATGCTGAGCACTTGTTGGCTGCTTTTCCTTCACTCTGCTGTCCAACTCATCCCAAACCATCTCAACTGGGTTGAGGTCGGGTGAATGTGGAGGCCAGGTCATCTGATGCAGCACTCCATCACTCTCCTCCTTGGTAAAATAGCCCTTACACAGCCTGGAGTTGTGTTGGGTCATTGTCCTGTTGAAAAACAAATGATTGTCCCACTAAGCCCAAACCAGATGGGATGGTGTATCGCTGCAGAATGATGTGGTAGCCATGCTGGTTAAGTGTGTCTTGAATTCTAAATAAATCACAGACAGTGTCACCAGTAAAGCACCCCCACACCATAACACCTCCTCCTCCATGCTTTACGGTGGGAAATACACATGCGGAGATCATCCGTTCACCCACAACGCGTCTCACAAAGACACGGCATTTGGACCCAAAAATCTCAAATTTGTACTCCAGACCAAAGGACACATTTCCACCAGTCTAATGTCCATTGCTCGTGTTTCTTGGCCCAAGCAAGTGTCTTCTTTTTATTGATGTCCTTTAGTAGTGGCTTCTTTGCAGCAATTTGACCATGAAGGCCTGATTCACACAGTATCCTTTGAACAGTTGAGGTTGAGATGTGTCTGTTACTTGAACTCTGTGAAGCATTTATTTGGCCTGCAATCTGAGGTGCAGTTATTCTAATGAACTTATCCTCTGCATCAGAGGTAACTCTGGGTCTTCCTTTCCTGTGGCGGTCCTCATGAGAACCTGTTTCATCATAGCGCTTGATGGTTTTTGCTACTGCACTTGAAGAAACTTTCAAAGTTCTTGAAATTTTTCGGATTGACTGACTATCATGACTTAAAGTAATGATGGACTGTCATTTCTCTTTGCTTATTTGAGCTGTTCTTTCCATAATATGGACTTGGTATTTTACCAAATAGGTCTATCTTCTGTATACCCACCATACCTTGTCACATCACAACTGATTGGCTCAAATGCATTAAGAATGAAAGATATTCCACAAATTAACTTTTAACAAGGCACACCTGTTAATTGAAATGCATTCCAGGTGACTAGTCAATACATTTTAGAAACACCTTTGGCATTGATTATTGTCCTGCTAAAAGGTGAATTCCTTTCCCATTCTCTGGTGTAAAGCAGATCGAAGCAGGTTTTCCTGTAGGATTTTGCCTGTGCTTAGCTCTATCCTGTTTCTTTGTATTCTAAATAACTCCCCAGTATTTGTTGATGTCAAGCATACCCATACCATGATGCAGCCACCACCATGCTTGAAAATAAGGAGGCAGTTACTCAGTGATGTGTTGTGTTGGATTTGCCCCAAACATAAGGCTTTGCATTTAGGCCAAAAAGTGTATTCCTTTGCTGTGTTTTTTACGCATTATTACTTTAGTGCGTTGTTACATACAAGATAAATGTTTTAGAATATTTTTATTCTGTATATTTGTATTCTTCTTTCCACTCATGTCATTTAGGTCATTATTGTGGAGTCACTACAATATTGTTGACCCATCTTAAATGTTTTCCCATCACAGCCTTATTACCAATGGCCTTTTTTTAAATTAATATATACGGTGGGGAGAACAAGTATTTGATACACTGCCGATTTTGCAGGTTTTCCTACTTACAAAGCATGTAGAGGTCTGTAATTTTTATCATAGGTACACTTCAACTGTGAGAGACGGAACAAAAGTAATGAATTTGCATTTTATTGCATGACATAAGTATTTGATCACCTACCAACCAGTAAGAATTCCGGCTCTAACAGACCTGTTAGTTTTTCTTTAAGAAGCCCTCCTGTTCTCCACTCATTAACTGTATTAACTGTACCTGTTTGAACTCGTTACCTGTATAAAAGACACCTGTCCACACACGCAATCAAACAGACTCCAACCTCTCCACAATGGCAAAGACCAGAGAGCTGTGTAAGGACATCAGGGATAAAATTGTAGACCTGCACAAGGCTGGGATGGGCTACAGGACAATAGGCATGCAGCTTGGTGAGAAGGCAACAACTGTTGGCGCAATTATTAGAAAATGGAAGAAGTTCAAGATGACGGTCAATCACCCTCAGTCTGGGGCTCCATGCAAGATCTCACCTCGTGGGGCATCAATGATCATGAGGAAGGTGAGGGATCAGCCCAGAACTACACGGCAGGACCTGGTCAATGACCTGAAGAGAGCTAGGACCACAGTCTCAAAGAAAACCATTAGTAACACACTACGCCGTCATGGATTAAAATCATGTAGCGCATGCAAGGTCCCCCTGCTCAAGCCAGCGCATGTCCAGGCCCGTCTGAAGTTTGCCAATGACCATCTGGATGATCCAGAGGAGGAATGGCAGAAGGTCATGTGGTCTGATGAGACAAAAATAGAGCTTTTTGGTCTAAACTCCATTCGCCGTGTTTGGAGGAAGAAGAAGGATGAGTACAACCCCAAGAACACCATCCCAACCATGAAGCATGGAGGTGGAAACATCATTCTTTGGGGATGCTTTTCTGAAAAGGGGACAGGACGACTGCACTGTATTGGGGGGAGGATGGATGGGGCCATGTATCGCGAGATCTTGGCCAACATCCTCCTTCCCTCAGTAAGAGCATTGAAGATGGGTCGTGGCTGGGTCTTCCAGCATGACAACGACCCGAAACACACAGCCAGGGCAACTAAGGAGTGGCTCCGTAAGAAGCATCTCAAGATCCTGGAGTGACCTAGCCAGTCTCCAGGCCTGAACCCAATAGAACATCTTTGGAGGGAGATGAAAGTCCATATTGCCCAGCGACAGCCCCGAAACCTGAAGGATTTGGAGAAGGTCTGTATGGAGGAGTGGGCCAAAATCCCTGCTGCAGTGTGTGCAAACCTGGTCAAGACCTACAGGAAACGTATGATCTCTGTAATTGCAAACAAAGGTTTCTGTACCAAATATTAAGTTTTGCTTTTCTGATGTATCAAATACTTATGTCATGCAATAAAATGTAAATGAATTACTTAAAAATCATACAATGTGATTTTCTGGATTTTAGTTTTAGATTCCGTCTCTCGCAGTTGAAGTGCACCTATGATAAAAATTACAGACCTCTACATGCTTTGTAAGTAGGAAAACCTGCAAAATCGGCAGTGTATCAAATACTTGTTCTCCCCACTGCATATATATATATATATATATATATATATATATATATATATATATATATATATATATATATATATATATATATATATATATATATATTTGGGGGGGGGATTTGTTGTTGTTACCCATCCATCTACCAATCACTGTCACGCCCTGGCTCTGGGGACACTTAAATGTTGAGCCAGGGTATGGATTTTTCCTTGTTTAGTTTTCTAGGTTTGTCATTCTAGATCGTGTATTTCTATGTTGGCCAGGGTGGTTCCCAATCAGAGACAGCTGTAGCTCGTTGTCTCTGATTGGGGACCATACTTAGGCAGCCTGTTGGCATGTTACGTTGTGGGATCTTGTTCCGTTAAGGGTTGTTGTATAACCTAGGACTTCACGTTTCGATTATTGTTTTGTTTCGTGTGCAGTACGGTAAATAAAATGTACGCTTATCACGCTGCGCCTTGGTCCGAGTCTTCATGTAACGATCGTGACAGAAGATCCCACCACGACTGGATCAAGCAGCGTGAAGAGGAGAGAGGATGGACTTGGGAGGAGAAGAGTGAGAGTCTGGCGAGAGCCATGGAGGCCATGTTCACGGGGGATAGACAAGCCCAAAAAATTTTTAGGGGGGGGCTCACGCCGTGGACGACGAGGCAGCAGGAGGCCGCGATAGAGCGGTTCAGCAGGTTAGCAGAGGAGGCCGCCAGGTTACGGGGGCCACTGGTCACGAGGGAGAAGGACAGTGTGGAGGCACGGCGAGAGGAACTGGTTAGGCAGCAGAGGGAGCGGAGGTTTATGAGGAAACCCAGTCCCGCTCCTCGCACCAAGCAAGTGGTGTGTGTCACCAGTCCGGTCCGGCCCGTTCCTGATTCCCGCACAAGGCCAGTGGTGTGTGTTCCCAGTACGGTCAGGCCCGTTCCTGCTCCCCGCACTAAGCCAGTGGTGCGCGTCGTCAGCCCGGTCCAGCCTGTTCCTGCTCCCCGCACCAAGCCAGTGGTGCGCGTCGCCAGCCCGGTCCGGCCTGTTCCTGCTCCCCGCACCAAGCCAATGGTGCGCGTCGTCAGCCCGGTCCGGCCAGTTCCTGCTCCCCGCACCAAGCCAGTGGTGCGCGTCGCCAGCCCGGTCCGGCCCGTTCCTGCTCCCCGCACCAAGCCAGTGGTGCGCGTCGTCAGCCCGGTCCGGCCTGTTCCTGCTCCCCGCACCAAGCCAGTGGTGCGCGTCGCCAGCCCGGTCCGGCCTGTTCCTGCTCCCCGCACCATGCCAATGGTGCGCGTCGTCAGCCCGGTCCGGCCCTTTCCTGCTCCCCGCACCAAGCCAGTGGTGCGCGTCGCCAGGCCGATCCGGCCTGTTCCTGCTCCCCGCACCAAGCCAATGGTGCGCGTCGTCAGCCCGGTCCGGCCCATTCCTGCTCCCCGCACCAAGCCAGTGGTGCGTGTCGTCAGTCCGGCACGGTCCGTGCCTGTTCCACCGGTGCCTGGTCCGGCACCGGTCAGCTGCTCCACGCCGGAGCCAGAGCAATCCGCTCCACCGGTGTTCAGTCCAGCTCCGGACAGAGGGGACAGACCAGACCAGGGGCGCAACGGGGGGGTAGAGAGAGTGTGGTGGTCACGCCTGGAGCCGGATCCTACGCTCGGATTGTCTTTCTAGATCGTGTATTTCTATGTTGGCCAGGGTGGTTCCCAATCAGAGACAGCTGTAGCTCGTTGTCTCTGATTGGGGACCATACTTAGGCAGCCTGTTGGCATGTTACGTTGTGGGATCTTGTTCCGTTAAGGTTTGTTGTATAACCTAGAACTTATTGTTTTGTTTCGTGTGCAGTACGGTAAATAAAATGTTTTTTGATATTGTTCAAACATTTCAAAATATTAAACTTTTTGTCCTTCTTTTTGTCCTTCATCTCCTTGTATGGGATTTCCTCAACATTCTAAAGTGCTCCATTGTGACATCATCACGTCCAACATTCCATTCACTGTAAATGCAAAAATTCAACTTTTGACACAAATCGGCTACTTTGACCACATGGTTAACAATTTAGAAAAAACTTACAGTGTATGAAATCTTCATCTACTTCTCTGCTTTTCAGATATTCAGATAAAAAGTTACAGCTGTTTTAGTAACCGCATCAACAAAATGTTTTGTAACTTTTTATAAACAACTGACATTTTGACCACTTCCACAGCAAGTTAGACACAAAGTTAGAGGGTATGACATCTTTGTCTATTTCTCTGCTAATCAAATCCGTTCAGCTGTTTTTGTAACTGCACATTTTTTTTACAAACAACTGCCGTTTTGACCACTCCCCCAACAAGTCAGATAAAAACCTCTACCAAACAAAAGATAGAGCTGTTTTAGTAACCCATCAACTGCTCTCTTTCTAGATGCAGTAAATCATGTTAGAAGCTAGCAGATTCATTACTTACCAACAACAGCTGCAAATTCCAATAAAACGACATCACGTTTTGAAGTTCACTTTCCTTGCTTTGTCTAACAACACTATCATGAATCTAGCAAATACATTTTGTAGGTCAGAGTGCAGTATTTCTTTAGTTTAATTGAAAAACGTTTGTTGTTTCTCACACTGCTTTTAGCCATGGAGGGAGCAATGTTGCCAAGGCTACTGTTGCTTAGCAACGCTTGACTCAGATGGAGACAACGTCTTCATACCTCGACAAATTTCCATGATTTGTGAATCTGTTTCAGACCGAACAGATAGCGCTAAGATTTTGAATGCTTCCTCTGTCTGGACAACCTGGAATGACACAGGGCGGTTTCTACCCATCTAATTGGATAGAGCAAAGCTTTCTCTGTTCACTCGCGTCATACTTCACCCGATAACTTCTCATCGCACTTCGTTCAGTTTTCACACGCAACAATTGTAGTTTAGACTCTGACCACAACCACACACTTACAAAAAAAGGTTCTGGAACCACAAAACTACTGACCACTGCTGACCACAACTACTGAACACAACTACACAACTACTGACCACAACTACTGAACCACACAACTACTGAACCACACAACTAATGACCACAACCACACATTTACTGACCAGAAATTCTGAACACAATTACTGACCACAATCACACAACTACTGACCACAGCCAACCAACTACTGACCACACAGCTACTGACCACAACTACTGCCCACAACACAACTAGACACCAAAACTACTGACCACAACTACTGAACCACAATACTGACCACTACTGACCCAAACTACTGACCACACAACTACTGAAACACACAACTAATGACCACAACTACTGACCACAACGAACGTACTACTGACCACACAACTACTGACTACAAAAACACATATAGAGCCCATAACTACAGACAACAACTACAGACCACAAAAACACAACTATCAACTATAACTACTGACCACAATTACTGAACACAACCCCTGATTACAACCATACAACTACTGACCACAATCACACAACTACTGACCACAACTACTGAACCACACACCTACTTACCAAAACGACTAACCACTACTGACAAAAAAGACACAACTTCTGACCACAACTACTGACCTAACATACTGACCACAATCACACAACTAGTGACCACAACTACTGACCACAACCACACAACTAGTGACCACAACTACTGACTACACAACTACTGACCACAACCACACAACTACTGACCACAACTAGTATGAAAAATGTATGCACTCACTAACTGTAAGTCCCTCTGGATAAGAGCGTCTGCGAAATGACTAAAATGTAATGTAATGTAACTACTGAACATTTTAGTCATTTAGCAGACACTCTTATCCAGAGCGACTTACAGTTAGTGAGTGCATACATTTTTATTTATTTTTTCATGCTTGCCCCCCGTGGGAATCGAACCCACAACCCTGGCGTTGCAAACGCCATGCTCTACCAACTGAGCTACATCCCTGCTGGCCATTCCCTCCCCTACCCTGGGCCAATTGTGCGCCACCCCATGGGTCTCCCAGTCACGGCCAGCTACGACAGAGCCTGGCTTCGAACCAGGATCTCTAGTGGCACAGCTAGCACTGCGATGCAGTGCCTTAGACCACTGCGCCACTCGGGAGATGCACGCACACACTCACACAACTACTGACCAATACTACTGACCACAACTACTGACCAAAACTATTGACCACTACTGACTAGGGATGGGCATTTGAAATTATTTCACTCTTCAAATAATATAATTAAAGTACAACTTCTTAAACTTCTTCCACTACCACAAATAATTTAAAGAGCTTTAGCAAGCCCCACAACTTTACTTGTAAAGTTACCATCTAGTTTAGTTATGCATTTTTTTTTTATATTGAAAAATATATAATTTGTATCCACCTTGTAAGAAATCCAAGGGGTCTGAATACTTTTGCAAAGCACTGTATGTGGGAAACAGTTAGCATGTTATTGAGGGGAAAGGAATGCCTTCATTCATTCTCTTACTTATCTACACCTTGCCTTTGGACAAAGTACATTTCAGTGACATTAGTGCTTTGACAATGTAACGTAGACGCAGGGAGTCAGGAAGCAGGTGCAGATGTTGAGCTTAATAATAACAAAACATGGCACATTACAAAACAAGAGAAGCGTCTGGACATGAAAACAGAACCAATACTGCCTGATGACTGAGGTTGGTGAGGGCTATATAAGGGGAGAGTAATCAGGGTGGAAGATGAAGTCCAGGTGTGCTTAATGATGGGGAGCAGGTGTGCACAAAGATGGTTGCCAGGTGTGCGCAATGTGGGTTGCCAGGACTGGTGGTTAGTAGACCGGCGACGTCGAGCTCCGGAGGGAGGGAGCAGGAGTAGGCGTGACAGACAGTGAACATTTATTTAGTCATTAATTTAAATTTTCTCTGTAAAGTGTGTTGAGACTTTATGAAATGCACTTTAAATCAATTGTGACTTGACTTGACATATCAGTGATGTTGTTTTTCATGAGTCCTGTGATCTGTGGATTGAGACCTCTCCGGAACCCTTCCAGTTTGTTGTGACTCATATATGATTCGGAAGAAGAGTTGCTGACATAAGAATGTCACAGCATTCGATCAACTGGATTTCTATATTCAGAATGTGTGTGTGTGTGTGTGTTTGTGTGAGTGTGTGCGTGTTTACTGTGAGAAAACAGAAAAAATACATGAGCCACAGAGAGAAAGAGGGGAGATATATCTGATCAGTGTGGTCTGACTGGAACTGCTCGCCACGCAGCAAAGACACTTCCTACCAAACTGCCGGACAAACGTGTCCCTGGACACCTCACACCTAACCTCTTGTCATCCTTTCCTCCCTCTCCTCGCTGGCTCTGTCTTCCCTCTCTCCTCTCCTTTCTGGTTTTGTGTCATCCCCCTCTCTTCTCCTCTGCTATCCTCTCCTCTGCTGGCTAGCTGACAGTTGGAGCCAGGCGGGGTCACCTCCCCTCACCTCCCAGGGGTGTGTGGTACAGCTCCGGAGCTCCAGAGCCCACGCCCCAGCGGCTCCCTGACTTGCCCAGCGAGGAGAAGTGAAGTGTGGGGATAGCCGGGCCGCACTGCTGGGAGTGGGGCCGCATGCCTGGAGGTACCCCCGGCCTACTCACTTTAGGTCATGCGAGACGCAGTCTGCCAGGCCTTCCGCAACCCCCTCAGAGTGAAGAGTGCAAGAGGAGCAGAGCGGTCACTGCTGCTGTTGAGCTGTTGATCCCTGTAATTCTCACACTCAGTCATCTCTCTTTGTCTGCTTCTCTCACTTTGTTTTGGACTGCATTTCCCTCTCAGTGATGTCATGATAAGCTTTGAATTCGAACAAAACTAAACCATTTTTTGATACGCCCTACATTGTAAAATTTCCATAGGTTATGATTTCTATATAAATAATATTTAAATAATAAACTAGACTGAGTAACACACTGGAGATGCTTACAAAGACGCAAACTCATAGGGGTTGTCGTAGTGTTGTGATGCTGTGTGTGTCCTGCTCATAGTTTGTAACCCTGAGAGAGAGCCATCCTCTTATATCTGCTGATGGCTCCTTTTTAACAATGGTCCATCAGCTGCAGCATCAAAGGTCCTGGGCTGGGCTGGAATAGCTGCACCTTGGGACCAAATTAGTGAGTGTGTGCATGATTTTTCTTTGCTTTGAAGTTCCCTGTCTCTCTCCCTCTCTGACCTATTAGACTATGGGAGGGGTGAATGTGGGGTGACCACACATATAATGCATAACCCCAACCCCCTAAATGTCATATGCTGGGCGTCAGAGTTGGGTTTGATGGCATTTCAATTACATCAAATGCAAGAGTCAACAACAACAACAACACACATTAACACTCACATAAATCAACACTCAACCGAAGATACTGGTAACTTACCCAAGATAACTCAGCAGCGTCGTTACCAATGGCAGCAAAGTGGACAGAACAAACAAAGAGGTGGGCAGAGCCAAGCACATGATCCTACTGGCGCGTTTTAGCATGTATTTGCATATTAGGAAATGCCTTATTTATGAAGTGCACGTGTGCAATAACTCAGCTCTTTCTAAACAACGCACATTTTGGCAAAGGGTCAAGTCTACAAAACTTAGTGCACTCTGTTCGTAACAGATTCCAGTTTTGGGAACGGAAAACTGTATTGAGAAGAGTTTCTTCAATGAGAAAATTTGCAGAATGCCAGACAAGTTGAATCTACTGTTGCTCCATATTCTCACACTTCCCGCCACTGGACTTCCTGTCATCAGCATATTGGGTGGTGAGTGGAAGTTCTAAACGGATGCTTCAGATTTATACATCCTGTGAGACATCTGGATCCTTCTTCTATCTGTGACTCAATGCTTCTGATGTAGCACACATTTTTCAAATATATTTTTTTTCTCCAATTTTTGACTTAAGAAAGCTACATTAGAATTTTCATTCAAATTCAAAAACAACTCATCCAAATGAAGAGCAAATTTCAAGTACAAAATACAAAAAATATATAATTATCTCAAAACCACCTTTCATGTGATATCTGTTAAAGTTCCTGTGAGTGTTTGGTAAAACCATCGCACATATCTTGACATAATCTTTTTTTTTATGTTCTAAAACATAACCTCTTAACATAAATCATCCATTGCTTTATTAGCCTCAAATCAGACTTATATTTAGTATCTAAGTAAGGAATTCACTTCTTGTCAAGAAGTGAGAAAAAGACAACTGAGCAAAAACCTGGTGCACAACTGATGTCTGTTTTCTTGTTGTCTTGTTTTCTTTCTTTCTTTCTTTCTTTCTTTCTTTCTTTCTTTCTTTCTTTCTTTCTTTCTTTCTTTCTTTCTTTCTTTCTTTCTTTCTTTCTTTCTTTCTTTCTTTCTTTCTTTCTTTCTTTCTTTCTTTCTTTCTTTCTTTTTCTCTCTCTCTCTCTCTCTCTCTCTCTCTCTCTCTCTCTCTCTCTCTCTCTCTCTCTCTCTCTCTCTCTCTCTCTCTCTCTCTCTCTCTCTCTCTCTCTCTCTCTCTCTCTCTCTCTCTCTCTCTCTCTATCCAACCCCCCTCCCCCCCTCCCCTCCCTCCCTTTCTCTGGATGTCTGATGGCTGGCTCTCGGAGCAGGCTTTGGAGGGTTAATTGGCCTATTTCAGGCGAGAGAGCGTCTGTGTTTGGTGTCAGATAATGTGCACTGAGGAGTCCGAGGGAAGAGTGATTAAAGCCACAGATAATTATGTCAAATTCTGCAGTTGTCCTAAGCCCTCTCTAGTTGAAAGAGATTTCTCCCCAATGAAAAAGAAGAAAGAAGAAGATAGAAGCCCAGAGAAAGGAGAGGCGAAGGGGTTGAAGTGGTTCTTCGCATTACTGACGTGCCCTCTTATGACCCTCCAATTTAGTGAGATGCGTCGCCTACTTTCAGCCATATTGGAGCCATTCTTTAGCGTGGCGTGGGCAAGTGGGCATTTCGTTTTCTACACTGCATAAACTCTGTATAATCCTACTGGCAGGTAGGAGGTATTAGAGCATCAGTGTCAAGCATAAGGCCCGCGAGCACATACAATTTGAGTAAAACACAAACATATATACAGTACCAGTCAAAAGTTTGGACACACCTACTCATTGAAGGGTTTTTCTTTATTTTTACTATTTTCTACATTGTAGAAAAATAGTGAAGACATCAAAACTATGAAATAATTTATTCTGTACATAATGTTTCTCTTATGACCAAAAAGAGCTTCTGGATATCAGGACAGCGATTACTCACCTCGTATTGGACGAAGATTTTTTCTTCAACGAGTTGGACGAGAAGGATATCCTACAGACACCCGACAAGGCCCAAATACCCATCATTCGCATGAGAAAGAGACGGATATATCGTGGACATAGGTCGGGGTGCCTTGTAAGTAATCTGCCTATTCCATCAGTCCTACTGGGCAAAGTACAATCATTGGAAAACAAAATGGATGACCTAAGATCAAGGATATCCTACCAACGGGACATAAACAACTGTAATATCTTATGATTCACCGAGTTGTGGCTGAACGACGACATGGATAACATACAGCTGGCGGGATATACGTTACATCGGCACGATAGAACGGCTGACTCCGGTAAGACAAGGGGTGGCGGTATGTGTATATTTATAAACAACAGCTGGTGCACGAAATATAATACTAAGGAAGTTTTGAGGTATTGCTCGCCTGAGGTAGAGTATCTCACGATAAGCTGTAGACCACATTATTTACCAAGAGAGTTTTCTTGTATATTTTTTTGTAGCTGTCTATTTACCACCACAAACCGATGCTGGCACTAAGATTGCACTCAAAGAGCTGTATAAGGCCATAAGCAAACAGGAAAACGCTCATCCAGAGGCAGCGCTCCTAGTGGCTGGGGACATTAATGCAGGGAAACTTAAATCTGTTCTATCTAATTTCTACCAGCATGTTAAATGTGAAACCAGAGGAAAAATAAACTCTAGACCACCTTTACTCCACACAGAGAGATGCATACAAAGCTCTCCCTCGCCCTCCATTTGGCAAATCAAACCATAATTCTATCCTCCTGATTCCTGCTTATAAGCAAAAACTAAAGCAGGAAGCACCAGTGACTCGGTTAATAAGGAAGTGGTCATATGACGCAGATGTTAAGCTACAGGACTGTTTTGTTAGCACAAACTGGAATATGTTCCGGGATTTTTCCAATGGCATTTAGGAGTACACCACATCAGTCACTGGCTTCATCAATAAGTGCATGAATGACCCCAACTAGAAGCCATGGATTACAGGCAACATCCGCACTGAGCTAAAAGGTAGAGCTGCCGCTTTCAAGGAGTGGGACTCTAACCCGGATGCTTATAAGAAATCCCACTATGCACTCTGACGAACTGTCAAACAGGCAAAGAGTCAATACAGGACTAAGATTGAATCGTACTACACCGGCCCCGACGCTTGTCAGATGTGGCAGGGCTTGCAAACTATTACAGACTACAAAGGGAAGCACAGCCGCGAGCTGCCCAGTGACACGAGCCTACCAGACAAACTAAATCACTTCTCTGCCCGCTTCGAGGCAAGCAACACTGAAGCATGCACAAGAGTATCAGCTGTTCCGGATGACTATGTGATCACGCTCTCCGTAGCTGATGTGAGTAAGACTTTTAAGCAGGTCAACATTCACAAGGACGCAGGGCCAGATGGATTACCAGGACGTGTACTCTGAGCATGCGCTGACCAACTGGCAAGTGTCTTCACTGACATTTTCAACATGTCCCTGACTGAGTCAGTAATACCAACATGTTTCAAGCAGACCACCATAGTCCCTGTGCCCAAGAACAGTAAGACAAGCTGCCTAAATGACTACCGACCCGTAGCACTCACGTCTGTAGCCATGAAATGCTTTAAAAGGCTGGTCATGGCTCCCATCATCACCATTATCCCAGAAACACTAGACCCACTCCAATTTGCATACTGCCCCAACAGATCCACGAATGATGCAATCTCTATCGCACTCCACACTGCCCTTTCCCACCTGGACAAGAGGAACCATTACGTGAGAATGCTATTCATTGACTACAGCTCAGCATTCAACACCATAGTGCCCTCAAAGCTCATCACTAAGCTAAGGACCCTGGGACTAAACACCTCCCTCTGCAACTGGATCCTGGACTTCCTGACGGGCCGCCCCCAGGTGGTACGGCTAGGTAACAACACATCTGCCACGCTGATCCTCAACATGGGGGCCACTCAGGGGTGCGTGCTCAGTCCCCTCCTGTACTCCCTGTTCACCCAAGACTGCATGGCCAGGCACAACACCAACACCATCAATAAGTTTGCAGACGACACAACAGTGATAGGCCTGATCACCGACAACGATGAGACAGCCTATAGGGAGGAGGTCAGAGACCTGGCCGTGTGGTGCCAGGATAACAACCTCTCCCTCAAAGTGATCAAGACAAAGGAGATGATTGTGGAATACAGGAAAAAATAGAGGACTGAGCACACCCCCATTCTCATTGATGGGGCTGTAGTGGAACAGGTTGAGAGCTTCAAGTTCCTTGGTGTCAACATCACCAACAAACTATTATGGTCCGAACATACCAAGACAGTCGTGAAGAGGGCACTACAAAGCCTATTCCCCCTCAGGAGACTGAAAAGATTTGGCATGGGTCCTCAGAACCTCAAAATGTTCTACAGCTGCACCATCTAGAGCATCCTGACTGGTTGCATCTCCACCTGGTATGGCAACTGCTCGGCCTCCGACCGCAAGGCACTACAGAGGGTAGTGCGTACGGCCCAGTACATAACTGGGGCCAAGCTTCCTGCCATCCAGGACCTCTATACCAGGCGGTGTCAGAGGAAGGCCCTAAAAAATGTCTAAGACTCCAGCCACCCTAGTCATAGACTGTTCTCTGCTACCGCACAGCAAGCGGTACCAGAGGGCCACGTCTAGGTCTAAAAGGCTTCTTAACAGCTTCTACCCCCAACCCATAAGACTCCTGAACAGCTAATCATGGCTACCCGGACTATTTGCATTGTCCCCCACACCCCACCCCACCCCGTCTTTTACGCTGCTGCTACTCAATTTATTATCTATGCATAGTCACTTTAACTCTACCCACATGTACATATTACCTCAATTACCTCGACTAACCGGTGCCCCCGCACATTGACTCTGTATTGGTACCCCCTGTATATATCCTCCCTACTGTTATTTTATTTTACTGCTGCTCTTTAATTATTATTATTATCATTAGTTTTTCTTTTTAAAACTGCATTGTTGGTTAAGGGCTTGTAGGTAAGCATTTCACTGTTGTATTCGGCCGACGTGGCAAATAAAATTTGATTTGATTTGAATATTTGATTTGTGTAAGTGTGCCATTCAGAGCGTGAATAGGCAAGACAAAATATTTAAGTGCCTCTGAACAGGGTATTGTAGTAGGTGCCAGGCACACCGGTTTGAGTGTGTCAAGAACTGTAACGTTGCTGGGTTTTTCACGCTCAACAGTTTCCCATTTCTCATGTTTGTATTATCAATGGTCCACCACCCAATGGATGTTATCAAGGTCGGCGGTTCGAGTCCAGTATGGGGACATGGACAGTGGAGGAAGATATACTGTTAGCAGCACACTGACGTTTGTTTCATATGCAGTGGTAATATTCAGTCCTTTGATTTTAAACATTAACATTAACATTAAAAGGAACAGCTTGCATTGTTTTATGAATGTGATGACAATCACGAAAGCATGAAATGTGGTCAATTGTTTGTGTGTGTGTGTGTGTGTGTGTGATCACAGTTAGCCAGGGAGAGAAAAAAAAGGGCGAAAGTGTGTTGATTTGTCCCTTGGTAAATGAATGGTGTCTTTGTGTCTGACAGGGTTCTATAAATCAGCTAAATGAATAATGATCTGTGAGTTAGAACTGAAGCAGGTCTCTAACAAGCTTAATCTGAACCTCCCTGATATGGGCATGCTGGGAAACGAGAGAGAGAGAGAGAGAGAGAGAGAGCGAGAGAGAGAGAGGGGGGGGAGAGATAGCGAGAGAGAGAGAGAGAGAGAGAGAGAGAGAGAGAGAGAGAGAGAGAGAGAGAGAGAGAGAGAGAGAGAGAGAGAAGAGAGAGAGAGAAAGAGAGAGAGAGAGAGAGAGAGAGAGAGAGAGAGAGAGAGAGAGAGAGAGAGAGAGAGAGAGAGAGAGAGAGAGAGAGAGAGAGAGAGAGGGAGTGAGAGTGAGAGAATTGTCAACTACAGCCGCTTCAGTAACACTGATGGCACTGTCGCTGTAACTGTAGTTGATATATGTTGCAAAACATTTTTGAGCTTTCTTTCCAACTGTAATGTTAGCTAATGCTAGCTTTAGCTGTAGTATATGGTGGAGGTAGTTATAGTAAAGACCTAGGGAAAGCTATTGCAACTGCATACTTTGCATTCACGGGTTAGAGAGTCTAGAGAAGCTTTCCAGGTCATTGGAAGGGCCATTCAACAAAAGATAACATCACAGTTCTGACAGGGTGCCAGTTTGTTCCCACGGTAACATCAGACGTTGCTGTCTGCTGATTGGCCATCTGGTATTGTTTTATGTCACTTCCTATTACACTCAGAACCTCTCTCTGTTAGTGGCTTAGCTCATCATCCCAGATCAACTGTATGTCTGTAAAATGAATATGCTTTGCTTACAGTTGTATGACTGTCTTTCTGTTCACTGATGCAGGTCCCACCCAGCCATGTATTCCCCATCCTAGACCATGATTTATCTGTTTACAAACTAAAGAAACTACAACCCCAGCAATCACAGAGAATCATAAAACGCAACATAATGTAATTACATCAGCCCCCATAGAGATCCTTATGTGTGGGGAACATGTATGATGCCATTGAAGCGTCAAGTCTTTAAGAGCAGAGGCAGTTCAATGGACACTCTGATGTCAAAGAACATACTGTATATACTTCCTCTCTCTTTCTCTCACACACACACACACACACACACACACACTCACGCACACACATACACACACACGTTTTGTTATTCTATCCTTGTGGGGACCTAAAATTGATTTGCATTCAAAATCCTAATTTCCCTAACCCCTAACCCTAAGCCTAACCCTAACCCTAACCCTTACCCCAAAAACAAGCTACATATGGACAGTACCAAAACAAATTATGTAATGACTCTGTCTCGTCGCAGCAAAATCTGCAGAGCTGGGATGGTTGTGTCCTCGATATACATAACATTCTATTGGTGGAAATAATTTTGTATAATGATTTAAATTGAAAAACTCTAAGTTTTGAACTGGCTTCGTTTTGTGTATCAGTTCATAAACCATGTGCCATGGAATCGGTACATCGAAAATCTCTTCCCAACTATAGTGCACAGCTGTAAATTTTTTTGTCCTTAAATTAAACTGGTATACTTTTTTATTTAACACAATTTTCGTCTTTAATGCAGGATCGACAGACAAGTTCCTTACTTTCTCCCCCTTCCACTTGCCTCTTCCATTTTTGCGGTAATGCTGCAATTAGTTGGTTGTAATTTTGGGTAGAGCAGACATTTCCATATATTTGTGTTAGCTGCATGTGTGACATAACTCCACCAGTCCTATTTATGATATAATTTACAAAGATTATACAGTTGTTGTTTTTTTCTTCCAAAAATTATGTTTATTTATCAATTATTATATTTGAGTTTAACCATAATATTTGTTGTAATATTTGTTCTTTCTTTTCCGGTGGATTGAACTGAAATTGCAACACACTTTTGATGGCTTGTTTTAAAAATACAGATATTTTGGAAATTTCATTTCCAAATAGCCGAAAGTGAGAGGTTGTAATCTGAATAAAGTGAAAAAAAGGCCATTTGTGAACATGGGGTGAGACATTATTACTAATCTGCTAAATCCAGTTCAGATTTAAGTGTAACTTTTATATGACTGAAGCCTTTAGTGAGAGGTTTAATGCTTTAATATTGAATCATTTCTGCCCTCCGAATTCATATTCATTTTATACTTTTGTCTGACTTGCCGTTCCAAATCAAATTGAATATGTTTGCTCATATAATTTAAAAAACAAGTCGCTAGGTGTAGGCAAGGCTATAAGCAAATAGGTTAACTGGGATATGACTACAAAGTTAATCAGGGTGATTTTTCCAAAAATAAACAGGTATTTTCCTCTCCATGGTAGCAAGTACTTATCTACTTTTTGCTAACTTTCTATTAAAATGTATTGTAGTGAGATCATTTCTTTCTTTCGTGATATGAAAATTGAGTATGT
Source organism: Coregonus lavaretus (assembly GCF_964263955.1). Classification (NCBI taxonomy): domain Eukaryota; kingdom Metazoa; phylum Chordata; class Actinopteri; order Salmoniformes; family Salmonidae; genus Coregonus; species Coregonus lavaretus. The sequence goes on along the minus strand of NC_139988.1, from coordinate 45,545,178 downwards.
CCACTTCACCGTCAGACAATTTTATTGGTAAACTACACAGTAATTTAAAAGTTGTATTTTTCAGAGATCCAATACGTAATATAATACACTTATCATAATTTGGTTGTAATTCAGAGAGGTAAATTTTTTTTATCTAGATCCTCTATGAGGCAGTGGAGGGATCCAAATTGTGGATTTAAAAGAAAACATGAATCATCAGCGAACAATGACACCTTTGTTTTTAAGCCCTGGATTTCTAGCCCCTTGATATTTTTGATGGATCTGATTTTAATAGCTAACATTTTGATGGCCATAATAAATAGATATACCGATTGTGGAGAACCTTGTTTCACTCTTCTTGACAGTTTAATACTTTGTGAGAAGTAGCCATTATTTACTATTTTACACCTACAGTTACTATAAATAATTTTAACTCATTGTATAAGAGATTCTCCAAAATTGAAATATTCCAGGCATCGTACTTTATCAAAAGCCTTTTCAAAGTCAGCTGTGAATACCAGGCCTGGTTTCCCAGATTTTTCATAGTGTTCTATTGTTTCCAGTACTTGTCTTATATTATCTCTGATGTATCGTCCATGTAAAAAACCTGTCTGATTAGGAGCAATAATATCCAATAATACTTTTTCAATTCTTTGCACTATGCATGTTGCTAGAATTTTTGCATCACAGCACTGAAGTGTAAGGGGCCTCCAATTTTTTTAATGGACTGGATCTTTATATTTACTACTTGGGTCCTCTTTCAGTAATATCAAATCAGACCTTCTTGTTGAGTATCTGATAATCTACCATTTTTATAGGAGTGGTTAAAGCATGCTAATAATGGTCCTCTGAGTACAAGTTTTGGTATACCTCAACTGGTATGCCATCCAGCCCTGGAGTTTTCCCGGACTTAAAGGGTTTAATTGCGTCAAGAAGTTCCTCCTCTGTAATTTGGCCTTTGAGTCTTTCTGTACAGCTGTTAATTTTACATTATTAATAGAAAAAATCCTTACAATTAACTTTGGTTAGTGGAGATGGAGGAGACTGAAACAAAAACATATGCTTAAAGTACTTTGCTTCCACTTTTAAACTATTGTTTGTGAATCATGGGTGACTCCTTCATTTGTTACAAGTTTCAGTAAATTATTTTTGTAGCATTTCTATGTTGAAGATTAAAAAAGCATTTGGTGCATTTCCCCCAATTTTCCATCCAGTTCACTTTATTTTCTATAATATATTACACTTGTTCTGTCTCGAATAATTTCCTCAATTTCTTTTTGTTTTTCTTCTAACCTATTCTGTGCCTCTATGGTACAGTTTTTATTGCAATCTATCTGTACTGTTAGTCCCTCTATTTCCTTTGTTAATGTGAACTCTATATACCTAAATAGCTTTTGTTTAAAAAATGAGTACTGAATTGTATTTAAAAGTGTCCAATACAGTAAGGGGATCTGCTGTGCCTATGTTATATCGGAAAAATGTCAGTTATAAATTCTTCTGTCCTAGTTAAAAAATAAGTTGTCATCCAATGGGCTTTGATACAATTTCCAATATCCTCGATTGTAGTCAAGACGACTAGCTTGATTGAGCCACCTCCATGTACAGTGGGGAAAAAAGTATTTAGTCAGCCACCAATTGTGCAAGTTCTCCCACTTAAAAAGATGAGGGAGGCCTGTAATTTTCATCATAGGTACACGTCAACTATGACAGACAGAATGATACTTTTTTTTCCAGAAAATCACATTGTAGGATTTTTAATGAATTTATTTGCAAATGATGGTGGAAAATAAGTATTTGGTCAATAAAAAAAGTTTCTCAATACTTTGTTATATACCCTTTGTTGGCAATGACACAGGTCAAAACGTTTTCTGTAAGTCTTCACAAGGTTTTCACACACTGTTGCTGGTATTTTGGCCCATTCCTCCATGCAGATCTCCTCTAGATCAGTGATGTTTTGGGGCTGTCGCTGGGCAACACAGACTTTAAACTCCCTCCAAAGATTTTCTATGGGGTTGAGATCTGGAGACTGGCTAGGCCACTCCAGGACCTTGAAATGCTTCTTACGAAGCCACTCCTTCGTTGCCTGGGCGGTTTGTTTGGGATCATTGTCATGCTGAAAGACCCAGCCACGTTTCATCTTCAATGCCCTTGCTGATGGAAGGAGGTTTTCACTCAAAATTTCACGATAATTCATTCTTTCCTTTACACGGATCAGTCGTCCTGGTCCCTTTGCAGAAAAACAGCCCCAAAGCATGATGTTTCCACCCCCATGCTTCACAGTAGGTATGGTGTTCTTTGGATGCAACTCAGCATTCTTTGTCCTCCAAACACGACAAGCTGAGTTTTCACCAAAAAGTTATATTTTGGTTTCATCTGACCATATGACATTCTCCCAATCCTCTTCTGGATCATCCAAATGCACTCTAGCAAACTTCAGACGGGCCTGGACATGTACTGGCTTAAGCAGGGGGACACGTCTGGTACTGCAGGATTTGAGTCCCTGGCGGCGAAGTGTGTTTCTGATGGTAGGCTTTGTTACTTTGGTCCCAGCTCTCTGCAGGTCATTCACTAGGTCCCCCCGTGTGGTTCTGGGATTTTTGCTCACCGTTCTTGTGATCATTTTGACCCCACGGGGTGAGATCTTGCGTGGAGCCCCAGATCGAGGGAGATTATCAGTGGTCTTGTACGTCTTCCATTTCCTAATAATTGCTCCCACAGTTGATTTCTTCAAACCAAGCTGCTTACCTATTACAGATTCAGTCTTTCCAGCCTGGTGCAGGTCTACAATTTTGTTTCTGGTGTCCTTTGACAGCTCTTTGGTCTTGGCCATAGTGGAGTTTGGAGTGTGACTGTTTGAGGTTGTGGACAGATGTCTTTTATACTGATAACAAGTTCAAACAGGTGCCATTAATACAGGTAACGAGTGGAGGACAGAGGAGCCTCTTAAAGAAGAAGTTACAGGTCTGTGAGAGCCAGAAATCTTGCTTGTTTGTAGGTGACCAAATACTTATTTTCCACCATAATTTGCAAATAAATTCATAAAAAATCCTACAATGTGATTATCTGGAGAGAAAAAAATCTATATTTGTCTGTCATAGTTGACGTGTACCTATGATGAAAATTACAGGCCTCTCTCATCTTTTTAAGTGGGAGAACTTGCACAATTGGTGGCTGACTAAATACTTTTTTCCCCCACTGTATATCTCACTAGGTCAGGATATTTAAGCCTCCATATATCCACTAGTTCCAATATATCCATGGTATTCGTGATTTCCTTAAGTGCATGATGGTGATAGTTTGTAGTGTGATTTCCTTTATGGTCCATTGAGGTATTTAAAATCGTATTATAAACTCCCACCATAATAATAGATTATTGTATTGTTTGTAGGCTTGATAAATGATTATATATATTTTCAAAGAATCGTTTATCATCATTATTTGGACCATATCGATTAACGAGCCAAATATGTTTATGATCCAAAAACATATTTAAAATAATCCATCTGCCTTGAGGAACTGTTTCAACAATTTGCACATTCGGATCAAAATGATTGTTTGTTAATATCATCAACCCTTTTGAGTTTCTTTGCCCATGGGAGAAGTATATTTCGCCCTCCCAGTCCTTTTTCCACACAACTTCATCTATAATTGTTGAATGAGTTTCCTGTAAACAATAGATATTATATTCCATCTCTTTTAGCCAGGTAAAAACTGATCGTCTTTTCTTATTATCTGCCAAGCCCTTTCAATTATAACTAGCTATAATTATTTCACCACTTACCATAATGAGATTCAAGTTTCAATTCTATTTATCATAATATATGTTTGTAAACGTACCTTTAAAAAGTACCATAATGATTGGGTGTCCATATAGCTGTACCATGATATTTGCATTGCTATTGAGTAAACCTCCAATTGTTCTCCACTATTCCACCTACTAAAACCTCCCCCCATCCCAAGTTGGGTTGTCATCCCAGTGACTGGCAGACCACCCCTGTCCACCTGGAGCCTGGGGCCTTTGAAAGATTGGGACCCATCCTTTAAAAATATCACATAGTGCCACCCTCAGAACAGAAGCACATTAACAGCCAAAAGCATTTCCAAAGCCCTCACCTCGATTGTATTGTATACTGTTATTAAAAAAAATATGCATATCTTAATTTATTTCCACAATTAACTAATAATATGCATAATAATGTAAGCAGTTCATACTAAGGATTGTTACCTATAACCAGACTTGGCATTACAAAAATTACATTTTTGGCAAGCAATTCTTATTTGGGCAAACAATTATTGTGATCCATGGGTGATGGACCATTCTTTATACAGACGGGAAACTGTTGAGCGTGAAAAACCCAGCAGCGTTGCAGTTCTTGACACACTCAAACCGGTGTGCCTGGCACCTACTACCATACCCTGTTCAAAGGCACTTCAATCGTTTGTTGTACCCATTCACACTCTGAATGGCATACATACACAATCCATGTCTCAGTTGTCTCAAGGCTTAAAACATACACAATCCATGTCTCAATTGTCTCAAGGCTTAAAAATCTTTCTTTAACCTGTCTCCTCCCCTTCATTTACACTGATTGAAGTGGATTTAACAAGTGACATCTATAAGGGATCATAGCTTACACCTGGATTCACCTGGTCAGTCTATGTCATGGAAAGAGCAGGTGTTTCTAGTGTTTTGTACACTCAGTGTATATGCTCACAGTATATAACATTATCATTATTTTTCATAGTATGCCGTCCTCACTCGGGAGGAGACAACATTCATGTTTACCTTTACAGAGATGTGGAGACAAGATCAAGGGTTCTCCTTCCTCCCTTGTTTGTTTTCTGCCTTAGCAGAAATGGAAACACTTTGAAGAAAGTGTCTGATGACACCTCCCCATCATTAGGCATGTTTTTCCTTTTCATATGTGACTTATTATTGTGGGGCGATAGACATGATAGATGCATAATGCAATCCAGTCTTTAGTTTTTTTTTGTTATGGGTAAAGTTTGGTTATTACTGCACCTTCTTTCTTCGAGGGTACTAGTCATCTTTGAGATGAGGGTTATTGTCCTTTAAAAAACAGGCATTGTATTGTCATACATACTCAAATTGACTGTTGGAATATGCTCATATTAAAATGAAAGGACATCTTTCCTAAAATGGCTTTATTCTTCCAGTAAAGCCTTAGGGTTTTCGCACTAATGTTCAATCATGTCCAGCTTTGTTTGATATCACTTACACTCTACCGATGTCCTGGGCAGAAATATTAGCCAATGTTCCAGACATTCCACAAACTTGTGTAAATACTTATCAAAGCTGATCCCGGGATTCATAAATTCGTGATAAGCGGCATCATATTTAAGCAAATCAAATAGACAAAAGCAATATGATACCTTTAATCTTGCCTCACTTTCAACTGGAATCAAGATGTTTTAATTGAATTATGCATGACACAATAAAAAACTGCTCTCCTTGTCCCGAGAATATTGTTGTTGTTGTTGTTGCGTGTGCAATACCAGCAACATAATTTTTCACAAACTCTTTGGCGTGCATTAAAATATAGATATATTTACACCTAACCTACGCATCCAATAAAAAAATAAGTTCATATGGACACACTGAGTTACCTGCTGAATTTTAATGGGCATACATACAGGTTTATGCTAATTTCTGTCATGAATAATCTCTCTTCTGGCGACAGCTTGGTTTCCGTGACACCCTTGTGTTTGACATCCATGTCTGTCTACTCCCAGCATGCCGAGGGAGTGACTCTGAGGCCGCCTCTGATGGAGGCAGAGTTCTGCCTTGCTTCTCCACTTGACTCTTCTTCTCTACTTTCTATTTCTACTCTCTCCATATTTCTTGTCACATCTGCCCAGACTGTAGAAGTATACGTTTTTTTCTTTCTTTCCTACTCGCACGCAAACATGCACACTTGACTTTCCTTCCTGTTCAGAGTTCTTTCCCCCTGATAGGTGCTACATCCTTTCAGACTGGCCTTGTGTGTAAAGTGTAAGACCCAGGGTCTTATCCCCTCCCTCACTTCCTGCCACAGTGGCCTGGTGAGGGTAATTTATTTACATTAGAGCACGGCAGAAAGGCATCAGAGGAAGTCTTAAAGTAGAGCCACAATGGCCGCCTTAAGCCGCCACTAAAAAGGCAGTAGAGGTTTTTTTGCTAAGAGGATTTGTGTCTCATCTATGTATCAGCCTCTTCAGAATAGCAGACCAGTCTCTCTCTCCCTGCCTGCCTGGGACAAAGTCAGCCCCCACACGCGGTGACTGACTGAAAGTGGGATCTCGCCACTGGCTGTCTGGCTAATGACATTTATCCTTATGGAAATGAAGAGAGCTCTTTAGATGCATATTCTTCACACACACCTGAGACGGGGGAGACGTAAACAGGTTAGGGTTGAGATCCCTCCCTTCACACACAGCACATGGACGAGAGGCAGGCAGGCAGGCAGGCAGGCAGGCAGGCAGGCAGGCAGGCAGGCAGGCAGGCAGGCAGGCAGGCAGGCAGGCAGGCAGGCAGGCAGGCAGGCAGGCAGGCAGGCAGGCAGGCACACACAGACACACACACACGCACACACACACACCTACTTTACCATCTTATCCCCTTACTGGCCAACAGTCAAAATAAGCCTAATTCTCCTGGGTTTATCTTCCCTTGGCTTGGCTAGACCGGCTCAGTTAAGATGGCAGACAAACAATCTCTCCTCTCGTCTTCTTCCACTGTATCCCCTTTTTCATGATAATGCCAAGATGGATATCTCCTTTCCCCAGTATCTGAGCGAGCCAAGTTTTTGATTAGCTCCTGAGTCAAAGTTTTATTTCATCTGGGTCAACAGCCGTTTTGGAGTGGTGGAAAAACATAGATTAAGGTTTCTATACCCCCAGCTGGTACACCTATTCCATTACACTCTGATGCTGCGTTTGTAACCATGCGGGAGGTGGGAATTTACCAGTCGTAAATACCAGTTGGATGTATTCATGTAATTTGAACTAGTTGAGAAACGCTAATTGGCTGATGGCCAACAAGCTGTGTAAACCATTAACTAAAAGTACAGCTATCATGTTAGTAAACAAATTAAATAGTTAAAAAACCACATTAATAGATTGCTTTCTATAAATAATGTTTTGTTATTGCATTTACCTGCCGAAAATGCTGTTATAGAGACCATTTCCTTTGTAGGTGACGTCAGAGGTCACCATGTGAGAGAAGTGGGTGCTCAGGATGATAGACAAGTTTCCCACTAGTAATTACCAGTTGGAGGGCAATTCAGGTGGATTTTCCACAGTCATATGTAGTAAATTCCCACTTGGTTACGAACGCACCGTGACACTGCCTTCTTCAGTGCCAGATGCGCACTTGTGACTCTCATAAAGGGGGCATGTCTGTAGCATGGTACATGTAATGGGCTTTCACTTTTAAGTATGAGGAACACAGGGTGCATTGGCAATTCATATATAGAGAGGGTACTACCTATTTGCTGAAATGGGTGCAAGAGGGAAGTTCGTAATGTGGCTCGAGCACTTCACCAGGTGCTGAAACCCCCTATTCTCAACCACCAAGAGTGGGCACATATCCGTGGCCATAAACCAAAGACTGTAAAAAATATGAACATAGCTTACCTATCATAATTTCTTTGGCTGGTCAAAATCAGCTGCCAAGGGCTGCTTGAATGCAGAGAGGAGAAGATGTGTTGTTGTTTCTTTGCGTTTCCGTCTTGCTCCAGTATACTGGGTTTATGTCGGCGTAAATGTGTCAACATACAGTGCATTCGGAAAATATTCAGACCCCTTCCCTTTTTCCACATTTTGTTATGTGGTGTCAAGACAACGATGCTGATATGCTGTGATGACAAGAAATCCGCTGACACTGTCCTTGATTATAATGGTTTATTACATCAAAGATTACAGTATCAATTTACAGACTCCTGCAGAAATCCGGAGAACAACTGACCCAATCTCTAATATGTTATTCTCTCCGTCCTTTGTTCAAAACATGGTATTTATATCCTATGTAACATAATATGGCGTGATTTTAATAGACCAATCCCTGGCCTCTACATAGCAGACTCTCCTTTGTTTTAGGGGGCCCCTATAGTAATGTTTTCCAGATGTTTCCGCAAGCAGAGCCAAATTCCACTAACACACCATTTGCAAACGTCAGCAAAATCATAGACTTTCAGATACTACATATTTCCCCCCTTCGAGACTAATTAAGTCTCAAAAACAAAAAGAATAGGATTATGACAAATAACAATTTTTGTTCTTGAGTCACTTTAGCAATAAACCAAAATTTATGGAGAGTAAACACATTTCTATATAGACACATTTTTGTATGGAGTGTAAATAAATTGTTATTGAGTGTAAATACATTTTTATGGAGTGTAAATACATTGTTATGGAGTGTAAGAGCAAAAAACCTGTCTGGCAGCTTTCATTCCAAATATCCATCAATCAATCAAGACAGGAAAATTCTCTCACAGCCCCTCTGCCCCAGGCGACCACCTAAGTACTCCAGATCAATTTATAAATCTTTGTCAATGCATTTTAAGCTATGATGCAATTGAATACACATGAAAACCTCAGAAAACAAAATACAATCAAAAAATGTCTACATTCAGGCTGGTCGACCATCGGACCCTCCTGTGGATTCTCTCTGTCCCTGCCTAGACCCAATATCCCTAAGCTTCAACGAAATAAACAAAAACATCTGAGGTCCCCACATATACCCAACAACAGAAAACATAATTCTTCATAAATTAATACAGAAAGAAAATAACACTGGAATCTAGTCCACTACACTGCAGCTCCTCCAAAGTGTCGACTTTCAATGCAACGTCGATGATGGAATCTGAACATATGCACACCGTCCTTGTTCTGCTTCCTCCAATCCATTCATGTTGTCCATGTTTGAGTATTTGTGTTTGAGTATTTGAATCCCACTCTATACATCCCCATATACTTCTGGAAGAAAAGAAAACACCAACCAGTATCTTTTGCAAAACAACACATGCAAATTAAAACATCAACATCAACAATAATATAAAAATTATATATATATATGAATCACATTCCATTTCCCCCCTTTGATTCATAACAAAACACTAAATATCACAATAAAATAATTATCCCACAATCAGATATTCAACATTTCCTAGAGTTATTCCAACCCTAGTTTTCATAACTTTTTTTTTTTGTTCTGACTTTTCCCCAATTTTTTCAAAATCCATTTCACTGATTAATCCACAAAACTCTCTCCCACTAATTTGAGGATATTTGATCGGGAAGTCCCCACCTGCTTATGACTTCTTTACACAAGAACTTTGCAACCGACTGAGCATCTTTTAGCTTAGTTGGACATCTTATGCACCTCTTGGTGTAGGAATGTAACCAAGAATAACAGTCACACCCCTGCGAAAATAATTTTTCAGACAGATTGTGCACCTGCCTATGACATAGTCAACCTGTTAAAGCAAATATGGTGCCCAAAAACCATACTCCTTTGTGATCTTTCTCCTAGCCTCCCCCCTTGCAACATTAGCTAACCCATGTGCTTCCTGAATCATCAGACCTAATAGGTCTAGAGGCGCTACTATCAACCCCTCATGGTTTCTCCAAAGACAACAAAGGATTGTTACTCTGAGGATTTTTTATTGTCTTCAAAACACCTGCTTTCGAAAGTCCTTCAATTTGTGGTTCGATCCCTTGGATTGCTTCATCTTTCAATGGATACTGATTCTTCCAAGGAGGTCTGGCTCCTGGTCGAAGTTCAACTTTCACCGGTTGGGCTGATTTCACAAGCCCAATATCGGTACTGTGTTGAGACCACAAACATTCTGGAATTTGTTGCAACATCTCCTCTTTCATAGGGTCTGAATCCATCTTCGAACTGCAAATAGATTCATGTGTCATCCCTACAGCTTGTGGCTCTCCTTGTCCTTGAGCCGAAATCATGATTTTGAGAAATCGCTGATCTTCACTCCTCCAAATCGCCAAATTCTCTTTCATCGATACGAAAACAGCTTTCTCTGCTTCTGTCATCATTTCTCCTATTTGCTTCTCATAGCCTTCAGAAACCACCAAGGTCACATGTGGCACACTCTTCTCAATCTCAAATTATTTATTCAGATAATCGTCTGTGTTTATCTTCATAGCTGCTCCTTGTGGTCCTAAAATTATGCAACATGAGCTGAGTTGAACTTTCTTTGGTTGATGACTCAACCATTCCTCTGAGTTCGATTGGGCAGCATTCTTGAAATACTTGAGCGTACAATGAAATGGATATTCCGGAAGCCTCGCATCTGGCATGTTTGCCACAATGAATTTCTCCCATATCTTAGCCTGCTTCAAAAAATCTTCACTGAGATTTCCAATCCAGAATACTGAAGAAGAATCCATCTCTGTCGTCATCAACAATTGGTAAACCTTTTCCTTTGGCACTTCTACCAGACAGCCGTCTGGTGTACATTTTATTGTACAGTTCAATTTACACAATGCATCTCTTCCCAACAATGCGATAGGTGTATGTTCCGATACCAGTATGGGTATTGTAATTTTCTGATTTTCATAGCAGAGCTCAATTGGTTCCGTAAGAGGAATCAGCTGTTTCACTCCCTCAAATCCGATTGTCCTAATTAGTTGATTGGACATAGGGAGATGTGTAGCATCTTCAGGCCGAACACAGGTAAAAGCAGCTCCGCTATCCGCCATCACTTCCAATGGTCGTTTCTTTACTTTCACCTCAATTGTTGGATCTTTTTCCGGTCCTGATGCTACCAGCTGACACCCCCCTTTCGGATCTTCTGGGCACCTCTAGAATCCTTGCTCCGGGCCCCTATAAGGGTTCACCGGTCCTCCAGATGATCTTGACTGGCCACTGTATCTTCCTCTGAAATTCCCTCTGGTGTTTCCTCCTGGCCCATTACACTCACGGGCAAAGTGACCAACCTGTCCACAATTATAACACACTTCTGAAGATTGCTGGAAGTATGGCTTAAATCTTCCTCCTCTTCCTCTTCCTAAGCCTTCTCGTCCTCTTCCTCTCCAATTCTGTGTCTGTCCAGAAACTGGCTGTGGATATGAAACAACTGGTCCCGCTATTGGTGGCTGGTACAATTGCGGTTGGAACTGGTTCGGTTGAAGCTGTGTCAGTGATTGTTGATTTGGTGCACACTGATTCTGCATAACCAAAGCTTTTTCTTCTCCTCCTTATTCTCCACCAGTTGTATTTGATTGAGTTTTCTGAGAGTTTCTTGGTCCTGTTCTTTCTGGTTGTGTTCCTTTTTCCGGTACAGATCCACTTGATGGGCTATATGATCTGTATAGACACCTTTTGTCATGCTTCCAAGTCCAACCACCTCTGCCAGTTTGCTCCTTACTGGTGAGGGCAATCCCATCTGGAGTTTAGCTCTCAAAATTGACTGCTCAATTTGACTCACATCTGGATAATTTCCGGTAATATTTCTCCACACTTGATGAACTCTTGACACATAGGCTCTCTGATTTTCTTGTTGTCCTAGTGGGTCAATCAGAATGTTGTCAGGATGCACATTTGTTGGAAACATATCTTTCAGTGCTCTCCACAGCCGATTTCTGCTTGCAGCTAACAATTCAGGATCATTCACCGCAGTCCCCACATATCGATGAAGTCCAGCTCTCTGGAAAATGTCTTCCATACCTGGAATCCCAAGGAGATTAGCCAAAAGTCTCTTAATGTATCCTATGGCAGACTGTGTTCCCACCGTAATTTCTTCCAACTTAGAAATCCAAGGATATGCTCCATCTTGAAGAGTAGGCAGATTATCAAGTATATCTGACATATCGGTATTCTGCAAAGGCTTATACTCCAGGTTCTGTCCTCGAATTATCACTGGCATCATCTTCTTACGTGTGCTCCCTTGTCTTGGCCTCAATGTATACCTCTTCTCCAATTCTTGGGATCATTTTTTCAGCAGTGTTTTCTTCTGTATCTACAGCTTCTTGAGTTGTTCTTCCAGTTCTCTTACTTCTTCTAAATTATTGGCCTTATCCAGGCATGATATGCATCGGTCTATATCTTTTTCTATTTCTTCTGTGCTAGTCATTGTAGGATAAAATCCTCTTAAATATGAAGCACCTTTAATCTCCAAATCTTCATCGCTGTCTCCATCTTCACTTTCATCAGAAATCAGATCTCTTGTATCCTTCTTCTTCCAACTTCCATCACCCCTTCTTTCCGCTCTGGCCAACCTCTGTCTGATCACAGGGTCATATCCACCCATGATCTCTTCTGAATCACTCTGATCATCATCATCATCATCTTCAAGTTCCATCCTCCTGAACCTCACTCCAGCCTTAGTTTCCAGACATCTCGTTTTCTTCTTACTTTTGGAGTTTGGATTCATCTTTATGGTTGTTTCTGCTTGTCCTCTCTCTATTATTCGTTCATCTTCATCTCTGATGCAATAATCACCCTCCTGAATGATCACTGGAAGCTGAGGATAGACGTCCTTAAACTCTACTTCTTCCTCGTAAGGTGGGGGTCTTTTTGCTGAATCCGTATGTGAGAAAGGTGTATTGACTTCTGCCATTAGTTTTTCTGTTACCTTCACCTCTTTTGCCATTTTCTCTATACCTCTGTCTCTTTTATCTTTTGTATCTTTTATCAGTTTTTGTCCTTCATTTTCAAACAGCTTAAGAACACCCAGCTCTCTTTGTCTCTTTTCTTTATGTTGTTCCCCTTTTGTCCCCTTCTTTTGATCTGCCTTATAAGTCGACACAAGCACTTTCATTATCTTGATGACGTCTGGGTTAAGAGTCCCTTCCACTGACCATGGTTGTTCAATGTCAGGCCAACGTTTATTCCATTTTCCAGATAACCTTGCAATACCATTAACTAGAGGATTACTATTTTGTACTACATCAACAGGAGTAATTACTTTCATAGTTTTGATGTCCTTTTTCCCCATTGTAACCACTCTTTTATATTCCTTTATTGTGAATTATAAAATTATTATTGTTATTTTAAACCAATTAATTTGTCAACCAAAAAATACTTTAGACTATGTAGCTTATGTTTCCCTCTTTTTATATTTTTTATTAATTAAATAATTAATCAATCAATCAATTAATCAACCAATGAATTAACTAATCAATTCATTCATTCATCAATTTATTTACTTATTTATTTGAATTTTATTTTATTTTACCAAATGATTGATTAGTGGCAATCTTACCACATCCGATCAGGAAAAGTAAAGGAAACTAGTCAACTTCAGAGCAATCCAAAAAAGAAAGACCTGTAATCCAGCAACACTACATTACTCACAAACCAATCGCTTAATAATCACCCAATTACCTTAATTTTACAGAATAATGTCAGTGCTGGATTTCCAACACAACTCTAATCAAACCAACCCATGCACAAAAAACTCCAATGTGCAATTCTTAATTACATCAATTGATCAGTATGTTGCCAAGTCCCTGTTAAATTGTCACAAAATGAAATATGCTAGGCACACACAATATCCTGTATGGGAAAGTAAGTTTGTGAACAGAAGAGTACTGGCCTTGATTGGACTGGATCCGGTGCAGCACACGCTGTCGCGAGACGCACTGGTCAGCACCTCCTCTCTCTCTCTGTCTCCTCCTTCTCGTCTCTCACATGACAGGAGAACAAAGGAAACAGACAACAATTTAGTATTTTATGCATACCTATGTTCACATTCACGCTAAGAAATAAGCAAACAGCTTAACTCAGGAATATTATAAATAGCGCAATAACATTTTATTTTATTTATTTTTAATCCGTCAACATATCTCTTATTAATAAATTCATAGATCTCAATCAAATAGTTTCATAGTTAAGCAACAGCCACTTTACTTTATCCGTGTGTATTCAAAGTCTCCCCCTTTTCACATCCCTGCAGCACTAAGTCTGCGTGTCACAGCAGCTCAGTGCAGGCAGGGGAGTGGCATATTTGCTCTGCGTAACTCTAAACTCATAAAATCCCACGCATGCGCAGCTCATTCACCAGTGCGATTTTAAAGCGAGAGGAGCTCTCCCAAGCAGCTCTCTCCAAGCTAAACAACAGAAAGCAGACAGACCAGCTGTCCCTCCGTTATTTCCAACACAGACAAACAGTAACACTTAACAAAACTCACAAACCAACACAGAACATAGAACACAAATCCTACTTCGAAGTTTCTTATCTTCACTTATTCTAATCTGCAGATTTATAGTTATTTTCTTATCCATTACAAATAATCGTCCTCCCAGGGGCTCATAGTTTTTTAACAATTATTAAACGTTCTCTTTTATAGAGACTCATAAGATTTTAACCGTAACGTCCTCCCAGGGGCTCATATATAGTTAAGAAGTATTAAAAGTGCTCTTCTATAGAATCAAAGGTCCTCCCGGTGGCTCATACAGTGGGGAAAAAACGTATTTAGTCAGCCACCAATTGTGCAAGTTCTCCCACTTCAAAAGATGAGAGAGGCCTGTAATTTTCATCATAGGTACACGTCAACTATGACAGACAAAATGAGAAAAAATAAACCAGAAAATCACATTGTAGGATTTTTAATGAATTTATTTGCTAATTATGGTGGAAAATAAGTATTTGGTCAATAACAAAAGTTTCTCAATACTTTGTTATATACCCTTTGTTGGCAATGACACAGGTCAAACGTTTTCTGTAAGTCTTCACAAGGTTTTCACACACTGTTGCTGATATTTTTGCCCATTCCTCCATGCAGATCTCCTCTAGAGCAGTGATGTTTTGGGGCTGTCGCTGGGCAACACAACATTTTCTATGGGGTTGAGATCTGGAGACTGGCTAGGCCACTCCAGGACCTTGAAATGCTTCTTACGAAGCCACTCCTTCGTTGCCCGGGCGGTGTGTTTGGGATCATTGTCATGCTGAAAGACCCAGCCACGTTTAATCTTCAAAGCCCTTGCTAATGGAAGGAGGTTTTCACTCAAAATCTCACGATACATGGCCCCATTCATTCTTTCCTTTACATGGATCAGTCGTCCTGGTCCCTTTGCAGAAAAACAGCCCCAAAGCATGATGTTTCCACCGCCATGCTTCACAGTAGGTATGGTGTTCTTTGGATGCAACTCAGCATTCCTTGTCCTCCAAACACGACGAGTTGAGTTTTTACCAAAAAGTTATATTTTGGTTTCATCTGACCATATGACATTCTCCCAATCCTCTTCTGGATCATCCAAATGCACTCTAGCAAACTTCAGACGGGCCTGGACATGTACTGGCTTAAGCAGGGGGACACGTCTGGCACTACAGGATTTGAGTCCCTGGCGGCGTAGTGTGTTACTGATGGTAGGCTTTGTTACTTTGGTCCCAGCTCTCTGCAGGTCATTCACTAGGTCCCCCCGTGTTGTTCTGGGATTTTTGCTCACCGTTCTTGTGATCATTTTGACCCCACGGGGTGAGATCTTGCGTGGAGCCCCAAATCGAGGGAGATTATCAGTGGTCTTGTATGTCTTCCATTTCCAAATAATTGCTCCCACAGTTGATTTCTTCAAACCAAGCAGCTTACCTATTGCAGATTCAGTCTTCCCAGCCTGGTGCAGGTCTACAATTTTGTTTCTGGTGTCCTTTGACAGCTCTTTGGTCTTGGCCATAGTGGAGTTTGGAGTGTGACTGTTTGAGGTTGTGGACAGGTGTCTTTCATACTGATAACAAGTTCAAACAGGTGCCATTAATACAGGTAACGAGTGGAGGACAGAGGAGCCTCTTAAAGAAGAAGTTACAGGTCTGTGAGAGCCAGAAATCTTGCTTGTTTGTAGGTGACCAAATACTTATTTTCCACCATAATTTGCTAATAAATTCATAAAAATTCCTACAATGTGATTTTCTGGGATTTTTTTTCCTCAATTTGTCTGTCATAGTTGACGTGTACCTATGATGAAAATTACAGGCCTCTCTCATCTTTTTAAGTGGGAGAACATGCACAATTGGTGGCTGACTAAATACTTTTTTTCCCCCACTGTATATAGTTAACAATTATTAAACGTTCTCTTCTATAGAATCAAAGGTCCTCCCGGTGGCTCATATATAGTTAAAAAGTATTAACGTTCTCTCTAATGGAGACTCATAAGGTTTTAACCTTAACTAACATATTTCCTTACAAAAAACTAAAACCCCTGTTGTCATAGCCTTAGTCGACACACAGCAGAGACCTCCCCTTTTACACACACACACACGCATAGGCTGTCTTCCTCTCACACACACACAATTCAAGAGGAATGCATCTGTTCATACAATATACTAAGCATGCTACCGTCGCTCCTTATTTCTCATTGTTCCTTCCTAAATTTCTGCTACCTCGAGTTGCAGATATTCAATGAGAGGTTACTTCGAACATATACCTCGTCAACTATATGTCGATAGGTAACGTACAATTGAATGGATATTCCACAAACTCCAGTTCCCAGAACTGACCTTAAAAATCAACCTAGTGAGTTTTCAGGATTTTCGGCCCATCCTAATGATCGCCTTGTTTGAGGGCTTCCTTAAATCAGCGACGTCCTAATAGTATACTTTTTACTTATATCCTGGCCTTATTCCTTCATGCTATTCCTGGACACTCCTTTTAATTTTATTCAAGCCAAATATCCATGTGCCCAGTGTTAACAATTCCTATAGACACTCCCCCCTGTTTGCGTTGTTCCCAACGCAAACAAATTTATAAATTTAGAATGGATTCTCATCACACAGCAAATAAGAGCAAGGTGCACACACAAGTTCTTAAACGGTACATCCCCTCAACGCACACACACAGCACACGAACCGACCAGCGCCCAAAGTTGTGAGAAAGCTCACCTTATCTGCATGCCTCTAGAGCGGGAGTCAGCTCGGCGCCCATGAATGGAACGTTGAGAAAAGACGCAACACGTCCCAAATCCTCTTCGCCATTCTGTGGTGTCAAGACAACGATGCTGATATGCTGTGATGACAAGAAATCCGCTGACACTGTCCTTGATTATAATGGTTTATTACACTAAAGATTACAGTATCAATTTACAGACTCCTGCAGAAATCCGGAGAACAACTGACCCAATCTTTAATTTGTTATTCTCTCCGTCCTTTGTTCAAAACATGGTATTTATATCCTATGTAACATAATATGGCGTGATTTTAATAGACCAATCCCTGGCCTCTACATAGCAGACTCTCCTCTGTTTTAGGGGGCCCCTATAGTAATGTTTTCCAGATGTTTCCACAAGCAGAGCCATGTTCCTCTAACACACCATTTGCAAACGTCAGCAAAATCATAGACTTTCAGATACTACAGTTACATTACAGCCTTATTCTAAAATGGATTAAATACATTATTTTCCTCATCAATCTACACACAATACCCCATGATGACAAAGTGAATACAGAAATACCTTATTTACATAAGTATTCAGACCCTTTGCTATGAGACTACAAATTGAGCTCAGGTGCGTCCTGTTTCCATTGATCATCCTTGAGATGTTTCTACAACTTGATTGGAGTCCACCTATGGTAAATTAAATTAATTGGACATGATTTGGAAAGGCACACACCTGTCTAATTAATAATAATAATATGCCACTTAGCAGACGCTTTTATCCAAAGCGACTTACAGTCATGCGTGCACACATTTTTGTGTATGGGTGGTCCCGGGGATCGAACCCACTACCTTGGCGTTACAAGAGCCGTGCTCTACCAGCTGAGCTACAGAGGACCACAGAGGACCACAGCTAAATAAGGTCCCACAGTTGACAGTGCATGTCAGAGCGAAAACCAAGCCATGAGGTCGAAGGAATTGACCATAGAGCTCCGAGACAGGATTGTGTCGAGGCACTGATCTGGGAAGGGGTACCAAAATATTTCTGTGGCATTGAAGGTCCCCAAGAACACAGTGGCCTTCATCATTCATAAACGGAATAAGTTTGGAACCACCAAGACTCTTCCTAGAACTGGCCACGCAGCCAAACTAGGTAATCGGGGGAGAAGGGCCTTGGTCAGGGAGGTGACCAAGAACTTCAGCGTTCCTCTGCGGAGATGGGAGAACCTTCCAGAAGGACAACCATCTCTGCAGCACTCCACCAATCAGGCCTTTATGGTAGAGTGGCCAGATGGATGCCACTCCTCAGTAAGAAGCACATGACAGCCCGCTTGGGCACCTAAAGGACTCTCAGACCATGAGAAACAAGATTCTCTGGTCTGATGAAACCAAGATTGAACTCTTTGGCCTGAATGCCAAGCGTCACATCTGGAGGAAACCAAGCACCATCCCTACGGTGAAGCAAGGTGGTGCAAAGTACAGAGAGATCCTTGATGAAAACCTGCTCCAGTGCACTCAGGACCTCAGACTGGGGTGAAGGTTCACCTTCCAACAGGACAACAACCCTAAGCGCACAGCCAAGACAACGCATAAGTGGCTTCGGAACAAGTCTCTGAATGTCATTGAGTGGCCCAGCCAGAGCCTGACATTTCTAAAAACCTGTTTTCCCTTTGTCATTATGAGGTATAGTGTGCAGATTGATTAGGGGAAAAAACAATTTAATCAATTTTAGAATAAGGGTTTAAAGTGACAAAATGTGGAAAAATGGGTCTGAATACTTTCTGAATGTACTGTATTTGAGATGTTGTCAGTTACATAGGCTATTCTCATTGAGCGTGGCAACATACTGTTAACACGTAACACAACTGTCCATCGCCCTTGTAATCTACTGGGAAGCCAAAATGTTCCCAAACTGGAGATTTAAACAATGATGGAAGATACTCCAATTCTGGTTTATCGACCCCAGCGTTCGCCATCGTACTGAACTAGTTCCAGGCTGGCCTCACAAAAGGAGAGTTTGAAATGCGTCAATTAAGATTCTAATTTTGATCCATTTACATAGGCTCTAGTTGTTTTAATATAATAGCCTGATTATATATATTTTTTGATCCATTTACATCGGCTCAGATTTACTCAAGAGGCATATGCCTGAAACGCAGTGTAGGCATAGCCTATAGTTTTTATTTTGTAAATATGTTTTTCATGTATTCATTCGGGTTCACAGTGCGGACCAAACAAGGTCCCCGTACGGAACTGTTTGGTACGGACACCCATAGTATTTACCATCCATTTACATTGCCTTTGTTTCTTATTGTACTTATAAAGAAACCCCAAATAAACCAACATTACCAGTATTATCTATTACATCTATGCATGTCAATTGTACAAAATAGTTTTTTGTGTTTTTTGCACATATTACTGCAAGAAATAATAGTGTTTTATAAGCCCATGTGGGCAGCGCACCAATAGGTGTTATGACACTAAAATAAAATGAATAAATACATTCATGAAAACAAATCAATCAAAACCAGTAGGTCCTACCTAATAGTAAATACCCAGCCTGATCTCACACTAATTATGTTACCATGTAATTTCAAAGTAAATACCAGGTAAATACTGCATTAAACTGAACAAGTGTAACCTTAGCTAGCTGCATGCTTCAACTCCCTAGAAGTTTAAGCCTGTCCTCCTGTCTAGTTAGTAGCCCTTTCCAGCAGTCAAATGACATAGTGGCCTCATGGGTGGAATGTTATTGATATTTTTCATAATTTCATAATAAATAAACATTTTTTTAATTTTTAATGCAGAAATTCCAGGGTTTCTTTGTCAAGCGGTTTTGTAATATTTCAATCTTCTGTGATGTATTGATAAAGTTTAATATTGGGACGCAAACTCAAAATGGAATACATTTCAACTCTATATCTGACATGGTACAGGTGTCTTTAAAAAAAAAGCCCATAACCATGTGTGTGAGGTGTATACTTTTGTTTCAAAGTAGATTTGTTTAAGACAACAAACAAACACTCTGTGTGACTCTGATTTCACCCACTGCGGTAAAAGGTCTCTCTCTCTCGCTCTCGCTCTCTCACTCTCTCGCTCTCTTTCTCTTGCTCGCTCTCTCTGTTTCAGATGAAGACACTTGAGGACAATCCCTTGAGAGAGGAGTGAGGGAGTACAGGTATAATAAAGCATCTGGTGTCAAACGTGCACTGGAAGCCTCCCCCTGCTCTCTCTCCATATCCCTCTCTCTCTGTCTCTCTCTCCATCCCTCCCTCTCTCTGTCTCTCTCTTCCACTTCACACACACACACAAGATTAAACATCATTGCGCAAGCAAACATTTGAGTCGAGAGAGAAGAAATGTGGTCGAGCGAGCAGAGTGCACAGGCCAGTCGAAAGCACAAATTAAACTTTAGAGCTTGCAAGTGTGAGTGAGCAGAACATCATTGCCACTGATCAAAAAGAAGAATGTCTTAAACAATACACAAGGAACTGTAAGCTAAGAATAGTGATATGTGTAAAAAATTATTTAGAACGCATTAGGTTTTCCACCAGCAATAGTCACTTGTCATTGTCAAGTTTTTGCTCTCAATTTATCAAGTTGCTCTCTTTAAAGTCTTGGAACCTTTGGGTTTGGATTTCAGGCTGATGGGGGGCAGTCTTAAAGGCAGGTGAGGCAGGCGTGGCGGGCTTAAAGGCAGGTACCTTAGACTGGTTACTTTCACTGGTGTGATGAACGATTCCTACACTTGGCCAGTCCAGTGTTGTGATTGGCTATTACGCTGCCTGCAACCAGTAATGTGCCTTCTTGTTTGCGTGCCTTCAAACAGATGCAACTGCAAAACCATCTGTTTAGCTCAAGGACTGTAAGGTTTAGCTAGTTAGCCGGCTTGAGCAGTAAGTACAGAATGACTTGGCAAACCCCGCAGCTTGATAACGAAATTAATTGGGAAATATATTCAAATAGGTAAAGTGCCTTCGTAAAGTATTCAGACCCCTTGACTTTTGTTATTTTATAGCCTTATTCTAAAATTGATTAAACTGTTTTTCCCCCCTCATCAATCTAAACACTATACCCCATAATGAAAAAACAAAAAGAGGTTTTTAGAAATGTTTGCAAATATCACATTTACATTAGTATTCAGACCCATTAATCAGTACTTTGTTGAAGCACCTTTGGCAGCGATTACAGCATCGAGTCTTGCTGGGTATGATGCTACAAGCTTGGCACACCTGTATTTGGGGAGTTTCTCCTATTCTTCTCTGCAGATCCTCTCAAGCTCTGTCAGGTTGGATGGGGAGCATTGCTGCACAGCTATTTTCAGCTCTCTCCAGAGATGTTCAATCGGGTTCAAGTCCGGGTTCTGGCTGGGCCACTCAAGGACATTCAGAGACTTGTCCCGAAGCCACTCCTGCACTGTCTTGACTGTGTGTTTAGGGTCGTTGTCCTGTTGGAAGGTGAACCTTCGTCCAAGTCTGAGGTCCTGAGCGCTCAGGAGCAGGTTTTCATCAAGGATCTCTCTGTATTTTGCTCTGTTCATCTTTCCTTTGATCCTGACTAGTCTCCCAGTCCCTGCTGCTGAAAAACATCCCCACAGCATGATACTGCCACCACCATGCTTCACCGTAGGGATGGTGCCAGGTTTCCTCCAGACGTGACGCTTGGCATTCAGGCCAAAGAGTTCAATATTGGTATCATCATACCAGAGAATCTTGTTTCTCATTTTCTGAGAGTCTTTACATGCCTTCTGGCAAACTCCAAGCAGGCTGTCATGTGACTTTTACTGAGGAGTGGATTCCGTCAGATCACTCTACCATAAAGGCCTGATTGGTTGAGTGCTCCAGAGATGATTGTCCTTCTGGAAGGTTATCCCATCTACACAGAGGAACTCTAGAGCTCCGTCAGAGTGACCAGCAGGTTCTTGGTCACGTCCCTGACCAAGGCCCTTCTCCCCATATTGCTCAGTTTGGCAGCACGCCCAGCTCTAGGATGAGTCTTGGTGGTTCCAAACTTCTTCCATTTAAGATTGATGGAGGCCACTGTGTTCTTGGGAACCTTCAATGCTGCAGACATTTTTTGCTACCCTTCCCCAGATCTGTGCCTCGACACAATCCTGTCTCAAAGCTCTACGGACAATTCCTTCAACCTCATGGTTTGGTTTTTGCTCTGACATGCACTGTCAACTGTGGGACCTTATTTAGACAGGTGTGTGCCTTTCCAAATCATGTCCAATCAATTTAATTTACCATAGGTGGACTCCAATCAAATTGTAGAAACATCTCAAGGATGATAAATGGAAACAGGATGCACCTGAGCTCAATTTCGAGTCTCATAGCAAAGGGTCTCAATACCTATGTAAATAAGGTATTTCTGTTTTCACTTTGTCAATCATACTCAATACTTCTAATGATTAAGTTATGGACTTATTGGTGGATGTCGTGGTTACCTACAGGATGTCATGTAAAAATCTTCCCAGCGTGAAATAGTTCCCAATCCTTCTGATTGTGTTGTGATTTTGACGTCATGTTGTAAAACATTTCACAGCGTGAAAATGTTCCCTGTCAATAATTGCACGTTTGTCTGTGTGGATGGCTGAGCTCGTGCAGATGTTGCTAGTTAACTAGCATAATTAGCTGTAAACTGGTTGAGATGGCTTGTTCTTAGAGGTGAGCAGTTTTAACTTGTTTGTATAGCTAGCTAACTAACTAACAAACAAACAAACAAACTGTCAATCGATATCGAAAAACTTTGCAATCTCAAAAAGAACTCTCCTCACATCAACCCTCAGCACTTTGACGTGCGAGTCTGGGTATTTACATGCTGACCTCATACCTCAACAAGCTTCTGAACTCCTGGCCACCATTGATTGGCAGGTGTGTGAAGCAAATGCGCGTGCCCACAGAACTGTTTTTCGAGGTCGAGGGAGGGTGTAAGAGAAGCATCCGCACGAACTCAGCCATCCACATAAAGAGATACGCGTGCAATTATTGAACTGAGAACATTTTCACGCTGGTAGAAATTTTACAGCATGACGTCACAATCAGAACACAATCAGAACGATTGGGAACTATTTCACGCTGGGAAGATTTTTACATGACACAGGAAATCCCCAGAATGCTGTGCATAGAAGAGAGCCAAGGTAACCTACTTGGAACAGAATGGACTCCTGTATCTCCTGTCTTTGTCAGCTGAGCAGAGAACAACTTCTCCACCACATATTAGTGACAGTGGACCTGCATGGAAAGAGGGATGGAGAGAAGTCATTCACATTTATTGTAACAGCACAAAAACTGACAGAGTAAAAGTTATCAAGTATGCGGTTAGCAGTTTACAATATTGGCTATTATTTACTTAGAAACCTGACCGCTCTTGGCTCCCCCTCCTCAATCACAGCTTTATTTTTTGGAGAGAGATAGCTACCAAAAGGTTGAACGTACGTATCGTTAGGATCGTATGAAAATCCATATGTAAATTGTTAGGATACTAAGAAAAGCCATGCGTGAAACATGAAACGTAAACGTTAAATTAGATCTGTAAACGCACAAACCCTATGTTGCAATTCTTACTTTACGTCTCCCTTTACAAGGTTACAGATCTTTTTTATACTTACAAACTTTTATCAGTAATGTGGCATCTGCAAAGGACATGAACCGAACGTAGCTAGTCGAAGTTAGCTAGTCAATCAAGCAACTCTAGCCCAGACGTTAGAGTTGCTTTGCAGCTTCCGGTTTCAGTTCCAAAATAAAAGTATAGAGCTTGTTTTAGAACTGCATTCAATAACGACGTTATACCAGTAGATGGCGTAATATAGGCTTGGGCCTTCCGCAAATGACTTGTGTGAGAATGATAGACACAGTAGAGCCTTGTCTAGAATAACCGCCTGAGCTGCAAAATAGAAAGTAAATATGATTTAGGCTAGGCTTATTCTGCTATCTAAATATGCCATGCTGTTGTGTGTTATTTAATGGCCATATAATTGCATCATTTATTTTTATAGCCACGTGGGGCTACTATGGTGATCATGTAACCTAATAAATCACACTTTTTTCCAGTATTTGGGAGCACGGACTGTAGGCCTTATATGTTATTCATTTTGACTGTTGTATTATTGAATTCCACTCTGTATGTAGTCTTGTTATAGCCATTTGCATTGCACAACCCCATCACACAGAGGCTATATCCATATCAATAAATGAGACAAAACAAGTCTTGACTATAACCTGTCCTGAGTGAAATAGCCAAGGGGTCCCACATGGTTAAGACAATCTATAGCCTATTCTTATTGCCAGATCTGTTTTCCCCATCAGCCACAGCACGTGCTTCTTCAACTATAGCTATATTTAGAGGCCTGTGAGCTAAGGTATCTTTTTAAGGGGAGCCCTATAATAAAAAGTTATATAACACAAATAAAGTTCTAAAATTATTCCACTAGCCACCAGTACCTAAAATGATAGCCTAAATTGCAATGCCTACAAGTTGAAGGCCTATTTTGTATTTGGACAGGCCAAAATTGAACATTAAATTATTAAAGTGATAGGCTAAAGAACTTTGGAGAATTTTGATAATTTTCAATACACACATGGATTTCAATACACAAATGGATTATACTGTTATATTCTCTTTCATTTGCTTCCTATTGCAACTCAGAAATTACTGAATGGATGACATACTGACTGACTGAACTGAATGAAGAATGAATTAAATGTTGGAATATGTTGGAATGACGAGTTCCATACATCATACTTGCTCTGCACTTTATTTGGCTAGTAGGCAAATAGGCCTGCATTGGAGTATAATGACTCTATGGCTGTATGCCTCCAGAAGGGCATCTTCTGAGGCAGAGGGGTGGTTTTACGAAGGCGCATGGTACTGTGGTGCTGCATGGAGATCACAAGCTCTTCAACTGGGCAGCAGTGTCATAATGGAGGGAATAGCCTATATGGAGTCAACCTAAGGCCACAGCAACAGAGTTATTGGGAATAAGCTTATGCCAGACTTAGCCTACGTTTAACCTCTCCCTTGTTAATTTCGAAGTCAAATGTTCATGACCCGATTCATATAAATCATGTCAAATTATTTTAAATTCATATTAACCCCTCCTACAGAATATGCATTGGCAAGATTTTGAATGATTAACATTTTTAGTGGCAAACATCTATTATTATTCAATGTTTCATTATTCCTGGTAGATACTACTGGTTATGTTTGCAGACAGAGCCCAGAGAATGGGATGGTGCAATATTGAATTAGTCATATTTTGATAAGGTGCATGCATGGGGATGCCCATGCTGTAGAGATACACCTAGCAGACTGAAACTTCACTGTTGTAGGCATAATACAGCTAGTGCTATCTAGACTTACACAAATCCATTACATTAGCTATCTAAATGTGAATTAAACTCAACTCAGTAATAGAGAATGGAGACTTTTAACTTGAAAACATGCAAGATACCTCTTTCTGGTTTCCCTGACTTCCGATTTTTATATTGTGTTATGCTTGTTCTTGTAGCACTCTTCACAGGCCATTTAGTGTAAGTTTTTTTGTTTGTTGGTGAGATGAAACTGCCAAAATGCTGAAAGGTATTATTGTAAGTCAGAATTGCAGCACAATATATGTTCAAGCCTAAAATGTTACTCCATAATCGTACCATGGTGTTTGTACGTTTACAGATCGAATTTAACGTTTACGTTTCATGTTTCACGCATGGCTTTTCTTACGATCCTAACAATTTACGTATGGATTTTCTTACAATCCTAACGATACGTACGTTCAACATTTTGGCAGGTATCTCACTCCATATTTTGTAAGGGTTGGTGTGAGGTGTGACCCAGGTGCGGTGCAGGATAGACAGTAGGCAGTAGGCAGAGATGGTGAAACAAGGATCTTTACTGGTGGTCCCGAAGCCAGGATACAAAACAACGGACTTAACACGATAAAAGAAAGGTGGAGCAAATAAGTCTCCAAAACAGGCTGACAGCCAAAATACGAAATAGTAACTATGACTGAAATAATAAAGAAACAGGGAGAACAATTCTCGAGTACCTGTACATACTTCTCAGATCACACACTGATTAGAACTGCTGAGCATAGAGAAACTAGCAGAGAAAACTGAGCAAGGGTACACTGGGAAGTGAGGGCATAAATACACAGGTGAACAGGTAGACACAGGTGACACCAATAGGATGATGATTTGTCCAGACTTTGAGTAAGGAGGTGCCTAAGGTTGTCGGAAGATGACAGCTAGTGGGTCGCTCCGGAACTGCGACCCCCTCCTGTAACATATTTCTTCCCCAGTGAGGGCCTGCCCTGTCTGTTTTCACCATGCCCTCTTCTACCAATCCCTCCCAGTCCGTCTACTAAACCCCTTGTTGACATAGCTACAATTCTCTTAGTTAAACAAGAGACGATATAGAACATAAAACCGTCTTTGGTTAAACCACAGGGCTAAATCGGTTAAACGTTAGCTTGCTAGCTTCCTAGCTACCTGACATTAACATAGCTTGCCTAATCAATAGCCTGCTTTAATAACAGAAGACCAAATAACTACCTACTTCAATTTCAATATTGAAATCATAGTTGATTAGTTAGCTAGCTAGAAAAACTATCGAACTTACCTTATTGTCAGCCATCGTTCACCTTTTACCGACCCCTTTCATCTTTTGTGGTCAAAAATCTGTTTAGAGAGCAGTCAAGCCATGATTGGTAAAAAAAAACCTGACCAATTGCATTTCAGTAGACTGCTACAGGCTATGTTAATTGATTCGAATTTTCACCTGTTATAAAATTATAGTATGCAGTCGCGAGAGCAAGATGGATTTTGGAGAGCAAACTGGAAAATTGGGGTGAGAGGGAGAGGAGACATCCATGTGGGGACGCGGCGTATTTTGTGAGAGTGCAGTAATTTCTGAGTTTTTACATGTATTAAGTATTTCTTCAGGGGAACAAACATCTCTGCTCTCAAATGTATTTACTGCGTGTGGCAATGTAATTCTGCTCGCTCTAAGACATGATCGCAGGACCTGTCCTCTGCTCGCTTGAACACGTCTTCTCTCTCCACTTAAGTGTTTGTGTTTGCTCACGCAATTATGTTTCATCTTGCTCGCGCATGCCATCTCGCGCCCGTTCGACTTTCGAATCGGATTTGACTCCATATCTGTGTGAGAGAGAGATAGAGAGAGAGAGAGATAGAGAGAGAGAGAGAGAGAGAGAGAGAGAGAGAGAGAGAGAGAGAGAGAGAGAGAGAGAGAGAGAGAGAGAAAGGGTTGAAGAAGGGGGAAGACAGTGTCATACATGTGTCACAGCTCCCCTTTCTCTCCCTGAACTACAGGGGACCATGTTTGTGTTCTCCCACCAGGGAGTCAAAGCTGTCAACACCACATACCACCAACTTTCCACACCACCAAATCCCCCCCACACATACACACACACACTGGACTCCGGTGACTGCATCCTCCCGTCTCTCTACCTCTTGCGCCTCTCGACCCCTTGAGAGTGTCCTGATTCTCACATATGGGCGTATGAGGATTCATAGTCCAGCAAAAAAGACCAGACAGAGCCTGACACTAACTGACACTGTGCATATTGAGATATGGGCGATACACTATACTGTATATACAAAAGTATGTGGACACCCCTTCAAATTAGTGGATTCGGCCATTTCAGCCACACCCATTGCTGACAGGTGTATAGAATTGAGCACACAGCCATGCAATCTCCATAGACAAACATTGGTAGAAGAATGGCCTTATTGAAGAGCTCAGTGACTTTCAATGTGGCACCGTCATAGGATGCCACCTTTCCAACAAGTCAGTTCGTAAAATCCTGCCCTGCTAGAGCTGCCCCAGTCAACTGTAAGTGCTGTGAAGTGGTAGGCCACACAAGCACACAGAACGGGACCGGCGAAAGCTGAAGCGCGTAGCGCATAAAAATCGTCAGTCCTTGGTTGCAACACTCACAACCGAGTTCCAAACTGCCTCTCGAAGCAACGTCAGCATATTAACTGTTCGTCGGGAGTTTCATGAAATGGGTTTCCATGGCCGAGCAGCCGCACACAAGCCTAAGATTACCATGCGCAATGCCAAGCATCGGCTGGAGTGGTGTAAAGCTCACTGCCATTGGACTCTGGAGCAGTGGAAACGCGTTCTCTGGAGTGATGAATCACGCTTCACCATCTGGCAGTCCAACGGACAAATCTGGGTTTGGCGGATGCCAGGAGAACGCTACCTGCCCCAATGCATAGTGCCAACTGTAAAGTTTGGTGGAGGAGAAATAATGGTCTGGGGTTGTTTTTCATGGTTCTGGCTAGGCCCCTTAGTTTCAGTGAAGGGACATCTTAACACTACAGCATAAAATGACATTCTAATCGATTCTGTGCTTCCAACTTTGTGGCAACAATTAGGGGAAGGCCTTTTCTGTTTCAGCATGACAATGCCCCCGTGCACAAAGTGAGGCCTATACAAACATTGTTTGTCGAGATTGGTGTGGAAGAACTTGACTAGCCTGCAAGGAGCCCTGACCTCAACCCCATCGAACGCCTTTGGGATGAATTGGAACGCCGACTGCAAGCCAGGCCTAATCGCCCAACATCAGTGCCCAACCTCACTAATGCTCTTGTTGCTGAATGGAAGTCCCCGCAGCAATGTTCCAACATCTATTGGAAAGCCTTCCCAAAAGAGTGGAGGCTGTTATAGCAGCAAATGGGGGACCGACTCTATATTAATGCCCCTGATTTTGGAATAAGATGTTTCACGAGCAGGTGTCCACATAATTTTGGTCATGTAGTGTAGATATATACAGCCTGCTCAGAGCATATGGAGATTGGTCCGAGATTGAGATAGGGCCTCAGACAGAGAGCGAGCCTATAGGTCTCTGTGGAGCTGATTGTTACTACAGAGGGAACTCCCAGACCTAATAAGGCCTCGGTTGGAGCGAAGAGTCTTGACATGATTATACAGCATATAGAAATACATAATCCTCAATCACTGCTCTATGCTTATGGCTGAGGCTAGTTTGCAGTATATTATTGACCTGGAGTATATAATGTTCACTCAGTGGAGCGCTGTATGTTTTTGGTAGTACAGTAAATCTACACAAATGCTGTTGGGCTTTCATTCATATATGGATATAGCTTTGTAATGCAGGGAGAGGTATCGCTGTGTGTATTTCGAAAGAATAGTGATCATATATTTTGGCAGTTTGGGAATGAGGCTGTGTCATCGGTGTTTCAGATCTTCTCAGATGGAGGTGTGTGTTCTTGTGAGTGTATGTGTCTACATGTTTGTCCATACAAAACAAATGCATTATGGAGGGTGTGTCTGCCTGTGTGTGTGCGTGTGTGTGTGTGTACATGTGCGTGTGCGTGTGCGTGTGTGCGTGTGTGTATGTGTGTACGTGCATTTGTGTGTGAAACAACCCAGCTATCTCTCCTAGAAGGATTATGATACATACCCATCATACGGTTCTAATCTGTCTCAGCCCTGTCTTCCCCCTCCATCCCCCCGCCACTCTCCTCACCCCGTCGCCCCCTTGCCCCCAGGCTCGCTGGTGACCACTGATTCGTGGGGCTGGTGGTGATGGCATCACTCTCTACCATGCTGTCACGTAGCCGCGGGGGGTCCGCACATCCATGAATGTCAAAGATCTTTTACCCCCCATCCCCTCAGAAAGATGGAGAATAATGTCAGCCTTCAGGTTGAGGGATGGCACCGGGTGTCTCGATGCGTCCTGACAGCCTCAGATCTGTCCTAGCCAACACGTCACACCGCTCATCATCGCCTCATATCAACCTGATCAGGGAACAGGGGAGAACGGGGTTTAGTTTAGCTATACAGTACTGTACCTCCCATAGCTCCCCTCCACTGGTATTGGTATTGGTAGTTTGTATTGGCTGATTTCCAACTTGTTTTACAATTTGCATTAGGATGCATCTATTCGTAACATCTGATTTGCCTGTTTGTATCACATTGCTTTTGTCTAATTGTCTACATTTCTATTCTTTCGGACAACCAAGACTTTCTTTGTCATATTTTCAGTCAAGGAATTGACTGAATCGTGGATGTGTAACATGTTTTATATTGCTAGTTTCCATTAGATCTAAACAGCAGGCTCAGTCATTGTCTTGAATAAAGCATGTGTCTTTATTCTTCTTCTGCTAGGTGCGTCGCTCTCCGACTCGTCCCCCTTTATCCTCGCTGGTTACAGGAGCTAATATGCTAAATGTGAGAGAGGAGATAGCAATTCTCCTTTTCTGCTTCCCACTGGTTTCCCATTGCAAAGCGACGGGACTTTAATTTAGGAGCAAAGCAGATAAATTAGAGTCATGTAGCCAGATGTGATATTTGTGTTTACTCCACAGCTGTAGGTATCCATAAAACGCTTCGACTCGATGGGATTTCTACAAAGCCCTGTTTTTTCGAATTCACCAATCGCCTTGTGCCTCCATAACAGCCCTGGCTAATTATTTGATCCCCCTAAAATATAAGCGTTTCTCTAAATCTGGTTTTGGAGTAACAGCTTTTGTAAATCGTCCTGTGCGGG
The DNA here is from genome assembly GCF_964263955.1 of Coregonus lavaretus. Classification (NCBI taxonomy): domain Eukaryota; kingdom Metazoa; phylum Chordata; class Actinopteri; order Salmoniformes; family Salmonidae; genus Coregonus; species Coregonus lavaretus. Next base: position 45,514,832 of record NC_139988.1, on the reverse strand, counting down.
TATCTAGATTTGCACTCCGTCGTTGAGTGTCCCTATGGCTGGCTCCCTGTAAAAACAATTTGCCTCATGCACAGGCTAGGTAATGAGCAGATGCTCCCATTGTAAATGATGATGCGGCCATAATAAAGAGTTGATAAACATGGAATTACTGCTGGGCCATGGGCATGCACACATACACTGTTAGAGACAGTGCACACACACATACATGCACACATGGAAACACACACAAGCATGCCTGCACGCACACACATACACACACTCACATTGTTTTTACACATCAGTTATAAAAGAATGGCATGAATATAGCCAAGCATCACCCCTTCTCCGCTCCATCCCTCTCTCCGTTTCCTCGGCAGAGAGGCTGTGTTGCTGGTACACCCAGGGCCATGACCCCATGACTCATAGGGGGCTTGTGTGTGGGGTGTGTGTGCATGTCCTCAGGACGTTAGTCAAAGGGTGAGAGGTGGGCTCTTTGAAGCATCTATTCGCCATGTTGTGAGTTTTTCACATCTCCCATTCCTCCAAATGTTTGATGTTGTTGGACATTTTGTTTTTAAAAATGCCCCCCCACCCCCACCCCCCCCTTCCCCCCCCACACACACACAATTTACCTTCGCTCACAAACACTCACACTCTCACACTCTCACACACACACACCAATACACACACTTAAACATCTCCCTTAGCGAGGCTGCTGTGTTGTGGAGTTCTCTTTGCGCTCTGGGGCAGTATGGTGTCTCTTTCATGTCTCCATGCTTGGATCTCATCGCATGGACTCCCAGCTGAGGCTGCTGTGCATGTATGGAGCTAAGTGCTGGCTAATTTCCCCTTGGATAGCCCCAGCCACAGCAACAATCCCCCCAATCGCCCTGTCTCTCCCCATCTGGGGGTCTCTCTCTCTGGGCTCAGTCGGGGGTTTGGGGGGCCGAGGCAGGGCTGGGACAGCCTACAAGCAGTCAGTACTTTTCTGTTTGCGTTTATGCATGTGTGTGTTTGTACTGTATGTATTTATGCATATGAGTGCGAATATAAGCATATAATTAATTAATGTTTTGTACACTCAGTGTATGTTGCATATTGCCATTCTCGTTTTGGAGACATCAAACAGATATTGAAGAAAGACCCATAGGTAGGTGCTAGTGATGTGCCAGTTGACTCATAACCCACCGCAGGGTGGGCGGTTTTAGGGTCATTAAATATTGTGTGGATGAAGGGCGGGTGGGTGGCGGGTGGGTTGAAGAAAGAGAAAACAATGCATTAAAAGTCCATAAATGTATAACACCTGTGCATTTTATATCTTTAGTCTATATTGAGGTTTTTCTTCTATTATTTTTATCTGCCGTTAGTGCATAGCCTAAACCTAAGCTTTAGGGCCTAACTGTAACATGCCAAATAGCCTACACTTCAATGATTTTGGGAACTTGGGCAGATAAAGTTAACATCGAGCCACTGAGGCAAAAAGGACAATATCAGAGATAAATTCAATAAGAGAAAAGCTGCGAAATGGAGTTGAAAATAAATAGAATGGAGGGCCAGAACAGTAATCTAATGTTTGGGAAAGATTTGGTGGTAAAGTGGTAAAAGAGGATGATAGCAGTGCCAGCTATGTTATGTGTGATGACTGTGAGGCACTATACAAATTTGACTGCCACAAGATGGGGATTTCAAAAAATACGTCAAGGGAACTGTACTGTTCAGATGCATTAAATATAATATTATCCTAACTAAAATCTGTACACTGACTGTAGGTCTATAACCTCTCACACAGCCTAATATTTACTCCTGCAGAATTAAGCATTTCTTGCAGTAAAATGATACACTAAATGTCAATTTTCACTCGGGAACATGAGTGGAGAAATATTATTTATTTATTTCAGGATCTTGAGAGAATGAATGTTTCAGGTTAGGGACCATCTGTAAAGGTGTTATCTTTATCAGCGTCATAAAAGATGATTGTATTTCAACCACATAAAATATGCATCCAAGCCGTACTGAAATTGTATCAAAAACATGTTGGGTAATTTTAACAGCTTTTAATTTTTTTAAAACTGGTCACACTGATGTCATGTCATCAAACTGATGTCAAAACCTTTGCATTTTCTCCCCGGTCCCTAAACATCTTTGATGCACGAGAGAAGCAGAGATGAAAGAAGAAAGAGAAAACAAACTTTACCAAACTAGATTGAAGCATTCATTCTATCGATTTGTGACATTATTCTGGTGAGCAAGGGTTTATTTAGTCTTGTAGGGCAACAAGTAATGACAGAAGAGAAGCTGCATGCAGTGGCGGCTCCTGAAAAAATTCTCAGGGGGGGCAATTTTTCTGATGATTTAGGTGACCTACACACATTTTAAAAAAGATATGTCCAGCAACAACATGAAGACAGGGGCAGCATATAAGTCAATACCAGAAGCATTTATTGACTGATCTCAAAAGTGTTGGCTTACCAGGGTTGGTGGAGCCCTCAGTTTCATCTTTGCCTCGCAAAGCTAACTCAAACACTCCGCAAAACTTCACACACTGGATTAGCCGGCTGAGGATGTGGCGGTTCTTGCTAATGTCGTAGTAAATATATTTGTTATAGTGAATATGGAATATGATATGTTGAGTAAAATGTTGTGCTAAGATCTATTTAGGTCAGGAGCTGGTTATAAGTTCTGTTCCTATCCAATAACAATGGACAAAAGGGTCCTATCTTGTCAGCCTTGTCAGCAGGTGGCCAAGGACAACACCCACGCCATAGGCCTCTCAGTTCTTCCAACTCACGAGTTCTTGCTCTGAGGACACACACACACACACACACAAACACACACACACACACATCATCACTGTTAAACACACACACACACACACACACACACACACACACACATCATCACTGTTAAACACACACACACACACAAAAATCCCCTCTCTTAGGCTGAACATTTGAAGACAGAGAACCCGACTCAGAGCCAATGCAACAGTGACAGTAGCCTGGAGGGGACCTCGCCCAACTCATCAGGACCAATCAGAAGATCAGAACTACTATATTCAACCTACTTCATTTATTGCATAAAATGTCTGCACACAATGTTTCGGGGCTCTCTTCAGATAATAATAATAATAATAATAATAATATGCCATTTAGCAGACGCTTTTATCCAAAGCGACTTACAGTCATGCGTGCATACATTTTTGTGTATGGGTGGTCCCGGGGATCGAACCCACTACCTTGGCGTTACAAGCGCCATGCTCTACCAGCTGAGCTACAGAAAGTGGATACTCATGGATGCGCATCGCAATTGTAAAATGTCAACACAATTGGAGACACCACGTCATTTTTGGAGACATGTTATTGACAGTAAACTAATGTAGATGCGACTGCTAACTAAATAAAACATTTTAGCTGGCTAGCTAATCATCTTAGCTAAATGTGGGGCAAACAATTCAGTTATTTACCGTTAATTTGAGGGATTGGGGTGAAAGAAATCGAGTTACATAGTGATACTTTACGATATACTGTATTGACAATATCGCAATATTTTAGCGCTAGTTGGCTGTACCTGCACCAAAACACCATTATTGTTCCTTCATAGCTTGTTCTCAATCTTTTCACATTGGGAGCCAATTTGTTTTCAGCACTTTTATTTCCATGACTGATCAAAACTCGTTCTCATGGCTTTCTGATCCCTCTGCAACAGACATATGGTGCGCAATAAAATCACAGTATCGAATCGCAATACGTATAGAATCATGAGACTCGCAATGCTGATGCATATATCTTATCGTGAGGTTCCTGGCAATTCCCAGCCCAAGTTCATTTGCCACAACAAATCTCTTCGCTAGCAAACGCGATGTCTTCTCCAAAACGGCAATGTGTCTCCAGCAATGTTTACTTTTTTGACGTTCTATGGCATCTCCACTTTCCAAGCATATATGACCACATGTAAATTTTGGTAAGTGATGCAAATAGTGAACTATGTAGGGCCAGGATGTAAAATATATGTAGCTGCAGCAATTTCTCTTATCTGATATGGTAAGTAATGGGGCTTAATTTATAGCTCCCTAAGAGTTTGACGAACGGGTCCGTGCACGCGATTCCAGATATCTTTACCTCTGAATAAACTGCCTTTATTATACCATATCCACCCTGTCCAAAGTCTCTACTTGGTCTCAGTTCTCCAGTAAACTTGTGATTATCAACACTAACCTCATCGTTGTGGCGGCGGACAGCTAGCCTGTATCCCTCATCAAGTTGAGTGGCAATGTTATTTTTCCGTTCGTACCAATTTTTGGAAAATCCTCGGGTGTAGGACTTTCCGCCTTTAGTAGAAACCTGTTGAATTATTAAATTTGGTCTGGGAGGTCCTAATTGTTTCGTTGCCAATTTATCTTCATTTGTTCGCCGACAAAAAGGAACTTCTTTCAAAGACACAATCCGCTCTTTTCTCAGTTACGTTCATGGTTACGTTACGTTACGTATGACGAAAGCGCGTAAGTGCAAGCCCTCAGAAACCCATAGAGATTGTATTGAAGGCTCTGAAATTTGAAAAAAATAGATTTTACATTAGAGGCTATGAGAGACTTCTGGGCGATTTTCAACCTGACTGAAATCGCCCCAAAAGGGGGGGGAGCCATTTGAAGCACGACTTTAGCCTGATTCGACATTTAGTGGCAGTGTGGCACTGTGGCAGATCAGACGTATAGATTACAACACTGATAACTACTGTTGCCGTGATATAATTGATTAGAAAAAAAATCCCTTCCTTTTCCCGTTTGGCAGTGCGTCGCCCATATCGCCCTATTGAACAGGCCGCCCCTGGCTGCATGTATGTAATTATAGACGAATTGACTAACAAATAGCCTACCAAAATTTCGGAAATCATAAGCAGAAACATAAGCCTATCTAAAAATGCATGTCAATAAATTGTTATGCCATGTTTCACTGTACAGCACATTTTCTATATTTGCGGGTTAGGGTCGGGTGCGGGTCTCAGATTTTCACTTTATTTCATTCAGATTTTAGTCATTTAGCAGACACAAATAGTCAGGCAGTTGCAGATAGGTTATTAGCTGATGCGGGTGAACAAACAGCTGACTTGTGCATCACTAGCAGGTACTGTTTGAAGATGTAAGAGAGAAAGAGAGAATGTTTGTGAGTATTTTTTATTTATTTTTTGCTTTAGTTTGGAGTTCAATATAAGCCCAAAAGGAGAACAGATTCCTATACAAACAACAAAATGGCGGTATTTTATCAATGTTTATTTCATTATGAAAAGAAGAAAGAGATGAGACGTGTTTCAATCCACACTCACAGCATGCTTCTTGATATGAAAGCATTCAATACTAATGTCCTGGTGTAGGATGATTCTCACTACATTATATTACATTTTAGTCATTTAGCAGATGCTCTTATCTAGAGCAATTAGGGTTAAGTGCCTTGCTCAAGGGCACATTGACAGATTTTTCACCTAGTCGGCTCGGGGATTAGAACCAGCGACCTTTCGGTTACTGGCACTATGCTCTTAACCACTAAGCTACCTGCCGCCCATATTGTTGTCTCATGAGCTATTTCAATACATTTGTTTGTATCCCAATTTCTAGTGTTGTAATATACTGTAGCTAGAAAGAGAATATACAGTTTAAAGGACATTGTTGCCCTTAAAAGGAATTTGACTGGGCATACATTGGGCCATGTGACATATGGTCAGTCATGTACAGTTGAAGTCGGAAGTCTACATACACTTAGGTTGGAGTCATTAAAACTCGTTTTTCAACCACTCCACACATTTTTTGTTAACAAAATACAATTTTGGCAAGTCGGTTAGGACATCTACTTTGTGCATGACACAAGTAATTTTTCCAACAATTGTTTACAGACAGATTTCACTTATAATTCACTGTATCACAATTCCAGTGGGTCAGATGTTTACATACACTAAGTTGACTGTGCCTTTAAACAGCTTGGAACATTCCAGAAAATGATGTCATGGCATTAGAAGCTTCTGATAGGCTAATTGACATCATTTGAGTCAATTCGTGGTGTACCTGTGGATGTATTTCAAGGCCTACCTTCAAACTCAGTGCCTCTTTGCTTGACATCATGGGAAAATCAAAAGAAATCAGCCAAGACCTCCGAAAAGAAATGGTAGACCTCCACATGTCTGGTTCATCCTTGGGAGCAATTTCAAACGCCTGAAGGTACCACGTTCATCTGTACAAACAATAGTACGCAAGTATAAACGCCATGGGACCACACAGCCGTCATACCGCTCAGGAAGGAGACGCTTTCTGTCTCCTAGAGATGAACGTACTTTGGTGCGAAAAGTGCAAATCAATCCCAGAATAACAGCAAAGGACCTTGTGAAGGTGCTGGAGGAAACAGGTACAAAAGTATCTATATCCACAGTAAAACAAGTACTATATCAACATAACCTGAAAGGCCGCTCAGCAAGGAAGAAGCCACTGCTCCAAAACCACCATAAAAAAGCCAGACTACTGTTTGCAACTGCACATGGGGACAAAGATCATACTTTTTGGAGAAATGTCCTCTGGTCTGATGAAACAAAAATAGAACTGTTTGGCCATAATGACCATCATTATGTTTGGAGGAAAAAGGGGACAGCTTGCAAGCCGAAGAACACCATCCCAACCGTGAAGCACGGGGGTGGCAGCATCATGCTGTGGGGGTGCTTTGCTGCAGCAAGGACTGGTGCACTTAGATAGATGTCATCATGAGGAAGGACAATTATGTGGCTATATATTGAAGCAACATCTCAAGACATCAGTCAGGAAGTTAAAGCTTGGTCGCAAATGGGTCTTCCATATGGACAATGACCCCAAGCATACTTCCAAAGTTTAGGCAAAATGGCTTAAGGACAACAAAGTCAAGGTGTTTGAGTGGCCATCACAAAGCCCTGACCTCAATCCTATGGAACATTTGTGGGCAGAACTGAAAAAGCGTGTGTGTGCAAGGAGGCCTACAAACCTGACTCAGTTACACCAGCTCTGCCAGGAGGAATGGGCCAAAATTCACCCAACTTATTGTAGGAAGCTACCCGAAACGTTTGATCCAAGATAAACAATTTAAAGGCAATGCTACCAAATACTAATTGAGTGTATGGAAACTTCTGACCCAGTGGGAATGTGATGAAAGAAATAAAATAAATTTCACATTCTTAAAATAAAGCGGTGATCCTAACTGACCTAAGACAGGGATTTTTTCAAGGATTCAATGTCAGGAATTGTGAAAAACTGAGTTTAAATGTATTTGGCTAAGGTGTATGTAAACTTCCAACTTCGACTGTATCTATACTGTATATATTTGAATAGGATGATAACTGAGGGGCTATAAAGTGTATAATGAGGAATTGAATCTACAATGAGAAAGATAGGACTTGGCATCTTTATAATCACTATCACATTGATAGAGAAGGATGCACATTTCTGTCTGAGCAGTTCTTGTCAGTTCCTAGTTTGACTCAGGGATTGGTTAACATGTGTTGGTTTCATGTCAATATCACACAGCTGAGTAAAATGAAGCAGACCAAGTAAACTCCTCAACTTCTTCTGAGGCTTGATCAGCCAAGCTGGACACACAAGCACGCATACACACACACACACACACACACACACACACACACACACACACACACACACACACACACACACACACACACACACACACACACACACACACACACACACACACACACACACACACACTCCAAAGGTCCATTAGTTGTCTGGCCAGCTGTCAGTGAATGGGGCTCTGTCCCTCTCTGTTCCTCTCCGACTCCCAGTGTAGCCAATCACCAGGCCAAGTTTAATGCAGTTAAGGATGTCGTCAATAGAGTTTTGTGATTGGGTGGGTAGAACAGAGAGAGAACAGAGAGAGCATTCAATATACAGAGACAGTAATTAGTACATGCTGGTCATTAGCAAACACACACACACACAGCGCCCAGTTGCCTCATATAACTTCCATTAAACAGTCTGAGAATATGTGTGTATATTTATGAAAATTGCTTTTAAACGCAGGCCATCTCTTTGAGGGTCCTGTGAATGGGTCCTGCTGTGAGGGCTTTAATGAAGGATCAGAGCTAGGCCCTCTAAGACAGCCAGGGAGCCTGCACGTGCCCCGCAACATACCCAGCACCCTCAAATAATCCCGACCACTTTTAATGACGGCCGTTTGCCATCCATTAAGATCAAAATGCTGTTTTCTGCCGGGGCAAATTGCAAAGCTATTCCAGTCACAGCTTGACGAGGTCCGAGGCCCCGCTGCTTTTGTATGGGTCTGGTGAGCTAGCATGGTGGTTAGCTAATGTGGTTAACAGGAATTGATGGACCATGTACTTCATAGGTGAGGTGTGTGTGTGTTTGTGTGTGTGTGTATGTGTGTGTGTCTGTGTGTGTATGTGTGTCTGTCTGTTGCAGGTGGTAGAGAGGAGGTGGTAATTAACCAACAAACTCTCACAGTCTCATGGCATAATTAGACGTTCATCCATGTTTCTCAATTGTCAAATTTCGAAGTTATTCCAAACGTCACATTTCAAAGTGTTTAAGGTTAAGTTTAGGCATTGACTCTGAATTTTGAAGGTTAGGGATAAGTTTAGACATTAACTCAGAAATCTTAAGGTTAGGCATTAACTCTAAATGGTTAAGGCAAGGGTTAAGGTTTGGGATAGGCTTAAAAAAAACAGTCAAAAACAACTTTCTATCGCTGGATTCGAACATACAAACTTTGACACCAGAGGTAGATGCTTACGCCCATCCGCTATTCAAAAATCTAAAAAACAGCTTTCTTTCACTGGATTTGAACATGCAAACTTTGGCACCAGAGGCAGATGCTTACACCCATCCGTCACTCAAAAATCTAAAAAACAGCTTTCTATCACTGTATTCGAACATGCAACCTTTGGCACCAGCGGCAGATGCTTACGGCTATCCCCCATCTCCCAGATGTGTGTGCCCATCTGCCATCCCTGTCATAAACACCCTAACAAAACCGAAACCTACTTGAAGGTAACAACGCTCACTGTTTTCACATCATCTCCCGACGTCCTCAGACATGGATGGACGTTGAATACTGACTTGTATCACGGGTGACCTGGCTGCTAATCACTTGCACCCTCTCTCTCTCTCTCTCTCTCTCTCTCTCTCTCTCGCTCTCTCTCTCTCTCTCTCTATCTTCCGCTCCATCTCTCCCTCTCTCATCTTCTTGTTATAACAATGAATATAAAAAAAGCAGAATTTGAAAACCACTCTTGAAAGCCCTTTTCAAATGCGTTGAAAACCACTTTTCTGAGGTCTGTTCATATGTTTTGCTGTTGTCTTGTTTTTGATTACCAGAGGATTTCAGGAAGATCTAAAACATCATACATATATTTTGGCCAACTGGAATTCCCCTATTATTTCATTAGATCTGACCTGAAGTTGCCCACTCTGTGTCATTGGTTTCCATGTCCCTGCTACTCTCCTGTGTTTAATCCCTGGTGGCTGTACTGGGGTCAGGGTTTCTAGTTTGTGGCCCACCTCCCTCCCAATGACCTAGGCTATAGTTCTACTCACTGGCCAGCAGAAGGCACAGTTGTAGCACACACCACTCTGCCCTGTCATACCCTGCCCCCCATCCCGCAGGCACACCACTCTTTCCTGTCATACCCTGCCCCCCATCCCACAGGCACACCACTCTGCCCTGTCATACCCTGCCCCCCATCCCACAGGCACACCACTCTGCCCTGTCATACCCTGCCCCCCATCCCACAGGCACACACCACTCTGCCCTGTCATACCCTGCCCACCATCCCACAGGCACACACCATTCTGCCCTGTCATACCCTGCCCCCCATCCCACAGGCACACACACTCTGCCCTGTCATACCCTGCCCACCATCCCACAGACACACACTCTGCCCTGTCATACCCTGCCCCCCATCCCACAGGCACACACACTCTGCCCTGTCATACCCTGCCCACCATCCCACAGGCACACACCACTCTGCCCTGTCATACCCTGCCCCCCATCCCACAGGCACACACCACTCTGCCCTGTCATACCCTGCCCCCCATCCCACAGGCACACACCACACTGCCCTGTCATACCCTGCCCCCCATCCCACAGGCACACACACTCTGCCCTGTCATACCCTGCCCACCATCCCACAGACACACACTCTGCCCTGTCATACCCTGCCCCCCATCCCACAGGCACACACACTCTGCCCTGTCATACCCTGCCCACCATCCCACAGGCACACACCACTCTGCCCTGTCATACCCTGCCCCCCATCCCACAGGCACACACCACTCTGCCCTGTCATACCCTGCCCCCCATCCCACAGGCACACACCACACTGCCCTGTCATACCCTGCCCCCCATCCCACAGGCACACACACTCTACCCCCTTAACCCTTATTCTCCACAGCCCAAGCTTTTCAGGCTGTAGTACTATATGCCTAGGCATGCTTAGAACTCCTACAGTGTGTGTGTGTGTGTGAGAGTGTGCGTGTGCATATGTGTGTGTATACTGTATGCGCACGTGTGTGTGTATGCATGCAAGCACGCACGTGTGTGTGTTTTTGTGTTAATGTACCAACAGACGTGTGTGTCTGGCAGCGGTTGGGGAATATGATAACCTTGCCTCTGTGTGGGTCTAGGGGGTGAGGTGAGTGTGTCTGGTCCTGACAAGGCTCTCTCTTTAACAAGGCTCTGAAAACACTCACAGGCTCAGACACACTGACACAGGAAACCAGGCAGGCCCAAATGTGTGCATGGGCACCCAGCCAGCACTATGTGTGTGTGTGTGTATGTGCTGGAGGTGGGGATATCTGCTCTTAAAAAGAGTTTGGAAAGTAACGCTCCAAGATAAAGGGAGGTAAAGGGGGAGACAGAGAAAGCGACATGGTAAAAGAGAGAGAGAGA